>NC_142170.1:35689161-35771363 GCF_029865625.1 Vigna umbellata | reverse complement strand
TATTTCAGGTCAGTTTTGAAAAGTGATAATGCTTATGCTTAAATGCAAAAGTAAATATATTTGTTTCTCCAAGTTAATAATGTATCCCGTTTTCCTTGAACAAAAGATTTGCGTTGGCATTATTTCTAATCCCTTTGTTACCCGTACGGTTCCGTCAAACCTTTTTGTGTTAAGCAATGGATGACTATATTGATTCAAATGCCATTTTGGTTTTTGACGTAATAAACTTGTGCATTGGTGCTGTTGACGTTGAATTCGGAAATGATTTCTTTGAATGTTTGAGAGGTAGAGTATATATCCATAAGGATTCATTTAATTACCTTTGCTAAATAGAGACCATTTCTTAAAATTAAATTTGACACCTTAATTGTCAAAGACCAATGTTTCTGCCGAATTGGTCTATGGTTCAACTTCAAAACCGAATTAGATCAATGGTCTAACAATTAACTGATCAGTGTTTAATTGGGTTTATTTTCAAAACTAAATTAGTACATGAGTTGAGTTCTTTAGTTATAGTTTAGTTTCAAAGCTAAACTTACGGGGAGTCCTACTTTATTATTTGCTGCTTTATTAAATGCTAAATTTTAAGGTCCCAACCTGTTAATTTAAATTTAATTTTCGATCCAACTTTTAACATCATAAATTCAACTTGTGACCTTTACAAACTTAACGTCGATAAATCGGTAGAGTTGGAACGCTAAAATCCATACTGTGAATTTTGGGAATTTGGTTTGATAACACAGATATGCAACACAATGAGAACTTCAAAAGAATAAATGAAGCTACAGATGGAAGTTCAAGCATCCAACGCACAAATTCTTTAGTGACTACAAAAACAGTCCAACTTTGACACGTACAAATGTAAATTTTGAGCATAATCTGTATTGCATTCTGTGGTTATCACATCATGACCCCTCTCCTTCTGAAAGTTAAAAAATATAAAGTAAATGAGAAAACAAAACATCACCGACCACTTCTAAGTACATAGGATACTACTCAAGACGACAAAAAAGTACACAAGTCCAAAAATGTGAGTGATTGTCTATAGGGCACATTATATTTTATTAGGAATGATATGTAACTGATAGACAGAAAGCATGTATGTCACAAGCGAAGCACGGACATATAGAACTTTCCCCTCATACTAAAATTAGGTATTAGTTGATTCAATAAGAAATTTTCAAATAATGAAGACAAACATGAAAAAACTTAATCCAACATGTATCAATACAATATCAACTTATTTGCCTTTAGACTCAACATCCAAGTGAATAAAATGGCAGCCTTTCCTACATCTGAACCAGAAAGAACAGAAGTGAAGGTGATCTAGGTTTTTAAAGTTCCTTTCAGCCTTTGGGACTCAAATTGTGTCCCTCCAAAGGCTCAGTCAAAACAGTCTCACGAACCAGATTTGTACATAAAAGATTGCTTCAATCTTCAGAACATTTATCACACATCATCATTGCAATCTGATTAAACAGAAGAGATCAGTATGCACCTCCACTATCAATTGACGCTTTCAGCAGCAGATCCCGCAAAAGAAACAGTATATAATATTTCAAACAATTAAAGATAAAAGGTACCTAAAACAAACTATATTCTAGAGAAACCCTCACAAAAAAGTTGAATGGTATTTATCTTTTTTTTTAATGTATGAGAAAGCTAATATAGTTTTATATAAACTTGGAACCTACAAAAATTATGCCAACCAGGCAATGCTACGCAATGTGCATGAACTTTGAACAATATGATTCACAAACAGGAGACAAATATTATTTTCTAGAACACAGTAAACTAAAAATCCAGCTTCATGACATTCATCATGTCAACTTTAAAGAATCCAAGGGCAACATGTTTTTTTTTTGGGACAGAAATCTAGCAGTTCTTCCTAATAAGATTTTTTTTTGTTTAAAGCCCAACATCAAAAGAGATCCATGTCATCCCAACCCTGCTTCTTGATCTTCAAATAGTCTTCTCTTGGCCTACAAACAAAAGGAGTACGTACGGCTTCACTAAACGATTTAGTTGCAGTGGGGAAAGTAGAAGATTCAGGGAATAACTTTTCCATCAATCTTAGGTACACAGGACTAATATTTACATAATGATAAGATCAAACATCATGTAGATAGATGGACCGCCTTTTTCTATTAATATGAAGAATTATATGCCATACGTTTTTTTCAAAGCATTACACATAAAATCTGACAAAACTACCTTTTTTTAACCCAAAAACTGAAAAGAAACACTAACTTACCCGTAAATTAAATTGAAGAAAGAACACAAGGAATCCTACAGATGTTTAGCTACCTAATTCAAAAGTAAAATCCAACTGTCAGGCAATTAAAATGATCACAGACTTGGCGACCCAAAGTGTGGAAGCACATAACATACTACTCTCCGCAGTCCCAATAAATTTTTCTAAACATGAGCTGTAAACGTCCCCCCTCTCCTCTAACAAGAACACTTGGTAAACTCTCATATCAAAGCCAACCGACAGGAGAAAAAGAAAATAGTTTTGAACATTAAGAATGCTAAACAGATCATATAATGCTGCACACAGAAATCTTCAAAAACATTTCCACTTACCAATACCATTAAGTAAACAAATGCAAATAAACTTAATCTTTCATTCCAAAATGATTCATTACAATGCAGTAGAAGCAGAGACTATACCTTCAGGAAGCCAACCGTAGCTGCGACGAGACACAGAGAGCATTGAAGTCATCAAAGCGGAAGCAGTTGCCATGTGGTACGGCAGCATGGATTCCACACAAAAGCTCAATTCAACGGGAAACCTTTCTCCCACAAAATCACATCGATTCATTATTTCATTTCCAGCATTAACATATCAAACCAAATAACAAAAAATTCATCACTGATACGCACAAAAGTAAATCCAGACAACACTACAGTCCATTTAGTTCGAAATATATAGCCTGAAAATAGTCTAAAATGTATTGTATTACAAACTCGAATCCTTAAATAAACTTAACATCTTGTTAAAGTATTTCTTCCACCGCGATTTCAAGTAAAAAATAATAGAAAAATTCCTGCAAAAACTAAATTCACAACAGTTAAACAAATAACTCAACTGATGTAATACTAAATTCAATAAGCAGATAAATTACCTCAGTGTTGATTGGGAGAGAGGTTTATTGGAAGCAACGCCGAACCGAGAGCGACCAGCTTTAGCTTCCGAGCCGAGACGGAACGCAGCGCGACGACCCGAACATGAACGGAGTATCGATCTGGCAGCGGCGCCGGCGGTCGATGCCATTTCGTTGTCGGAAAAATTTTAGGGTTAACTTTCGATCCACACACTCCCACACTGGTAGGGTTCTACAACACTAAAACCCCGCTTAACGCATCTGCTCATGAACCCCCAAAACTCAATGACTTTTTAAAATCTGGGCTTTTTCAAATATGGGCTTTACTAAGTCCAAACATGGGAGAGTGTTTCATCCTACACCTCCAACATCTCATCCTGCACCTCCAAAAATTCCATTTTTAACCTTCTGACATCCTGCACCTCCAACCTTTTTAAAAATTTCATTTTTAACTTTCTTTTCTTTCTAATTAAATACATTTTATTTTCTTCTCTTTTTCTATTAAAGACACTCTACACCACCTTAATAATAATTCTAATTTAATTTAAAATTTAAATATTATTTAATATAATTTTATATTTTAATAATTATTAAAATATGATTTATATTATAATAATAACTATAATAAAAAAATAAAAATAAAAATAAAATAATAATAATAATATAAAATTTGACTTAATATATTCAAATATATTAAATTATATTAAAATATTAAAATAAATTAAACAATTATTAAATTGTAAATAGAAACAAAAATTTTTAAAAACTTGTTATCGAAAAACAGTTTTGCTTTTTATTTAAAATTTAATCAATATTTATTTTAACTAAATATTATAGCATTATTTATTATATTTTTATTTTTAATAATTATTAAAATATCATTTATATTTTTATAATAGTTTTATTAAAAATTAAAAATAATAATAATTAAAATAAGAATAAAAATAATATTAAAAATCACATTTAATATATTTAAATACATTATATTAAAATATTAAACTAAATTAAATAATTATAAAATTGAAATAAACATCAAAATTTTAGAAAAATTTATTTATCGGATATCCATATCCGATTATAAATTTATCGATAACGTTTTTAAAATTTTGCTTTTTATTTAAATTTTAATAATTATTTAATTTAATTTAATATTTTGATATAATTTAATATATTTAAATATATTAAATGTGATTTTTAATATAATTTTTACTTTTATTACTTTTACTCTTATTTTAGTTATTATTATTTTTATTTTTTAATAAAACTATTATAAAAATATAAATCATATTTTAATAATTATTAAAATATAAAAATATAATAAATAATGCTATAAATTTAATTAAATTAAATATTGATTAAATTTTAAATAAAAAACAAAACTGATTTTTAATTTTTTAATATAGCTATTATTATAATATAAATCATATTTTAATAATTATTAAAATATAAAATTATATTAAATAATATTTAAATTTTAAATTAAATTAGAATTAATTTTAAGGTGGTGTAGAGTGTCTTTAATAAAAAAGAGAAGAAAAAAAAAGATAGTTATTAAAATATCTTTAATAAGAAAGAGAAAAAAGTTAAAAATTAGAGGTGCAGGATGTCAGAAGGTTAAAAATGGAATTTTTGGAGGTGCAGGATGAGATGTTGGAGGTGTAGGATGAAGCACTCAACATGGGAAGGTGTTACAATTAATAAGTCTAACAGAATAAATATATGTATATAATACAAAATATACTAAATATCCATTCTTTTATCACATATGAGATTATATTTAAATAATTATACCGTGTTTGTGAGAATATGCATATTTTTGTATACTGATATAAATAATAGATAACCATTAAAATTAACATATGTCTACTTTTAGTTTGTTTTCTATATTTTCTGTGACTTGTTTTTATTAAAGTTTAATGATAAATTTTGAAAAAATAAATCAAGACTTAAAAAAAATGCTAAAAATGATATTTTTAATAAAAGGGCATAATCCAACTGTGGTACACACTTTTAATAATCTGTTACTTGAGAGACTTTAATTCACAAAAATATAATTATCCTTTATTAACTAGGACAAAAATATTGGTAATTTAGTTGAGGTCCAAGTGTTTCCAATTCATGTTAAAATATAATATTTTATTTGATATTTATACTGATTTAGTTGATGATAACGAAATTATATTTTCAATCAATTTTAATGATTTGTATATTAAAATAAAATTTATAGAAGTTAATTAATGTTAATAGAAGTTATTTTTTTATATTTTAAAATAATTATCTTTTGTCAACGTTTTATGCTTTTTTTTCTTAGTAAATTTCTTGATTTATATAATTAAAAGGTTTTAATTCAATGTTAATAAACGTCATTTTTTAATTAAAGTTATTATTGATATAGATTAAAATCATTTTTGTGGTTACAAATTATTATAATAATTTTCTCCATATTTAGAATGTATATATCTTTCATATTTAAGAAAATTTAAGAAAACCATAGAATCTTGATCTATTAACAGATGGAATACTGTTTTCTAATGATATTAAAAAAATAGTATTTTAAATAAATTCCTAGAAGTCTAGGATATGTTTAAGAAGAAATGTAAAAACATATCTACAATTTCGAATCTATATATATATATATATATATATATATATATATATATATATATATATATATATAAAAACGCAAACGCGATAGAATAAGTAGTATTAAAAGATTTTGTACAATGTAATTATATTTTATTGGTTAATTTTTAAAATTAAAACACTTTATTTAAAGTAGTAAAATAATAAAAATACATACGTCATGTGTGTTTATTTTAATGATAATAAAAGATAATAACTTATAATTAGAAAAGTGAATGTAAATATTTTTTAAATTTTATTTTAGATTTTTTTTGTCTCTTTTGTAAGTAATATTTTATTATAAAAATTTATTTTAGTTTTAAAAAATAGTTAATTTTTGTTAAAAGTTTAAAAAAGAGTAACATAAATAATAGATTTAGTAAATAAGTACTTGTTAAAAGATAAACTTGAAAAAAAAAGATGCGTATACTAATAAAATAATTATCTTCATTTAATAGTATAAATCTAAATAGAAATTTAATAAATTTAAATTATGTTATCAAAATAAAATATTTGAAAATTATTATACTATCTAAATTTTAAGAAAAGTATAAAATTCTGTTTCCACCAAGCCTGTGAAAGGAAATCGGATCCAACATTTCGGGTCAAACCATTTGGGTTAAATGTTGATTTTTTGAGCTTTTCTTCTCTGCCCTAGTGGTTTTCTCTGCAGAAATTTCTTGCTGGATAATAGCATGGCGTTGTTATTCAAGGTACTTCTTACACTGCACCCGTAAATGCGTATCTGATTCAAAAGTTCAGTCTTTTTTATTTTATTCTCTAATTTTCTACTCCGGTGAGTGTTGTAGGATCCGTCGAAGCTTTCGGCGTATCGAGACCGAAGATTTCCCGGAACGCAAGAGGATTTTGAGCATGCCCTTCAGACTTCATCCACGGTTTACGTTGGGAACATGTCCTTTTACACAACGGAGGAGCAAGTTTACGAACTCTTCTCTCGCGCTGGGGAAATCAAGAAGATCATTATGGGTTTGGACAAGAACACCAAAACACCCTGTGGCTTCTGTTTCGTTTTGTGAGTATCCATTCCACTGTTAGTTGCAGCTATTCTGTATTAGTTGATGGTTCTTTATGTGAGTGTTTGGATGAATGTATTATTTGACAGATATTATTCTCGTGAAGATACTGAGGATGCTTGCAAATACATAAGTGGGACGATACTGGATGATCGTCTTATTCGTGTTGATTTTGATTGGGGGTTCCAGGATGGAAGACAATGGGGTCGTGGGAGGAGTGGTGGCCAGGTGAACGTCTAGTGTGTCTCTGGTTCTGTGGTTATACTTTTTGTTACTTGGCTAATTGTAAATGCTTCTGTTCATTTGTGCAGGTCCGGGACGAGTATCGTACTGATTATGATCCTGATATCCTTTTAATTGTTTAGTATTGATTTGTCTGCTATTTGGTTTCTTGTGTGATTTGTTGTTTGTTTGATTTTCTGTACTACATAAATGTGGTAATTCTTGATGGTCAAAATACTGTAAGAATACCAACATGGGTGTGGCAATATCGAAAATAACTTTCTTAAAGCATGTGGTAAAGGGTTTGATTATTAGGTCATGTGTATAGAAGAGTAGTCCCTTAGATGAATTTGAGCATCTTTAAAAAGATTAGTCTTTGACTTTCATCCATTATATATCCCCAGTTCAACAAAAAGGAAAAGATACAATAATTTGCCTAGTTCATGACTAATATGTGTAATAGGTGTATTTAATCTGGTTTCCCTAGTTATTATAAACTTCTCTAGTTTTGTATGCTTACATGATGGAGAATGCATTAGTTCTGCTATGTTTACAGTGGATTCTACTATATATGGAGTTATGAATACTCTCATACCTTCAGTTAATCTTGAACTGGAAATTTTACTGCAAAATTATTCCTGAAGAATGTTATATACTAGTTTGTATGTGCTGTTGGAGTTAAGTCTCCTTTTAGTTTCCTTAATTCTACATACGTAGAGGAGGTTATGGGAAGCTGGTCCAGAAAGAGTTAGAAGTACAAAGGCAGCTTGTAGATTATGGCACTGGTTCTTTGGGTTCCTTTCCACCAGTTATTCCTAGTTCCTGTAAGTGACTTCAAACTATAGTTTGCACAGGTCCTCAGCCATTAGGAGCTGATATCACTGAAAGTTTAATTGAAATATATATTTTTCATTTAGTTTGGTCTTTGTATTGCTAAATTATGCAGGACTTAAAACTTACTGGTTTTTAAAGATATAACTGCAGAATGTTGCTATGTTGTCTGCTTGGAAAATGAAAATAATTCAAAATCATCCCTCTTCTGCATATGATAACAAAATACCATTGATTAGGAGGGTAAAAAATTTAATCAGAAGTGGACACATGGCTGCAGTATTGGGAAGATTTTGTATGTGTATATAGTAGATATAGTTGTCAATAATAGCACCAAATAGCAGCACTTTGCAGAGTCATGCTGCAGAGTGGCTGGAGCATGCTACAACCGTTGAATAGTGTCACACTTTGCAGGAGCTGCTATGAGGCTTCAAAAACTGACAAACTAGCGCAAAAACTATCTGAGTGGGTCACAGAAACCTATTTGAACCGTGGAACATTACTGAAAATATTTCCAACATCTCCAAGCATTTTTTTCCCAACTGTGAAAGTTGAATCCCCACTCCCTACCCTTTTCTCTACATTGTTTCTGATCCCTTGAACCTCTGGCCATTTCCTAGCAAAATTAGTGTTTGGTTCTGTCACCTATATAACTAGCTTTCAAGGGTTGATTCCTCAAGTGTTTGGGCACTTATCAATGACATAGTCAAGTAATAAGTGTTCTAACTGGAATGTGTGTCTTTTTATGGTTTAATGTTTTTACTCATTGGGCCATGCCTCTGTTTTCATTGCTAGTTGGGCCTAACATTCTAGAGATCTGTTAATTTTCAACATGAAGCAATTTGCAAAAATGGATACTTCAATTGCCAATATCATCCTACTGTCTTTTTCTTCTAATGATTAATGTTCAGTACAGCCATATAAATGAGAAATTCAAATTCAGTGTGGAGAACTAAGTTGGGTAGCAACTAACTGTCTCTCTCAAGGTAGCAACATAATGGTTTGCCTGTTGAGAATAGTGTGAATTAAAAAGATATCAACGAATTTTTTCCCTCGTTTTGGTGCTTTTTTTTTTTACCGGAATATACTTCTTTTTGATCTTAGTGGTCCTTGGCATATTTTCGTTCAATATCCAATTAGACATTTCCTTCAATTTAGATACCATATATACTTTAAATCTGAAGAAAATACTCCCATTCAGGTGAGGATACCAGCTGCGTTAGTCATATTGGAACCAGCCTTCCCTTGTTCTGTTCACTGCCTTTTCTGCTACCTGATTTCCTTGTTCATTATGTAATTTCTGGTGATCATCATTTGCTTTGAGTATGTATTCATGTGAATTAAACCTTCACCAATTTTACTCTTGCAGATGGTAGACACGGTGGAGGTCATGGGCATGGACACGGTCATGGTGGTTCTCATCGGCACGGTAGAGGTAGTTTCACACTTTCATCTCAAGGCCACAGATTTTTTTTTTGGAAGCACTTAGACCTGATGCTGTCAGTGTTTTACCAATTAATTTACTGCTGATATAAATTTCTTTTGCCTCTTCGACTTGATAGATTACTATAGAAAGAGACACCGAGATGATGATCGCCACACACACGAGTCCTCAAAAAGAACTTCAGATCACGATTCTCGGAGGAACACTGATCATGAATCTAGACCGGTATTGATTCTCTACAATCTGAATGATACTTAAGACAGACCTAATCACATAAATTATTTTACAATAATTCTTATTGCTATACTTCTATCGTGTTACATTGGTGCATTAGGTTGTCGAGCATACTTCAATTGAAGGCACGATGTTTGTATTATCATATATTCTCGTAGTTTTTGTCATTAAATTTGTTTCTTATCGATTACTTGATTCGATGTGGCAGGAAAAAAATCCACGGTTTCGTGAGAGTGGTGATTCTGATGATGAGGAGGAAGATGATAGAAAAAGACGGGCTTAACCAGAATTTCATACTTGGTCATGTTTTTTAAATTATAACCTTCTACTGACATGATTATAAATATGTATGTTGTCGTATATTACTTGTTACAAATTGCAAAGGTCTTGTTAATTTAACCCTACTTGACATTCTAAGCTTGGCAATGCTATTTTGTGTTTTCTATCAATTTTTGTCTCAATGTATTTTGCTACCAACATATTAATCAGATTTTGTTAAACCCTTTTCTAATCTTGTGCTCTATGGATAAATATCTGACCTTGATCGTGCTTACCTGATTCTGTGATTAGGTGCTTGCATGAAAGTTAACATTTAGTATTTTAGCGACTGAATGGTTGAGAAAAATATCTGGCTTAAAGTCAATTTGGTAATTTAGGTTTTTCAACATGTAATATTGCTTTCCATGAAAATTTAATACACATTTCATCCTTCTATTTTTTAAACTAGGTAATTTTGATTCAACATAATGTGGTCTAATTATCAACATAATTTTAATTATAACATTTGTTAAAATTTATTATTACGCATTGTTCTTAATATCTCGAGTAAAAGTAAATAACTAATAGCAGTGTGAGTGAACACGTTGACATTTTCTGTTAGAATTTGGATTGCATATGAACAGTGGACTATAATTCTTTAATTTTGAAATTTCGAAGATTAGATGTTTAATTAAATTTTTATACGTATTTAAATTGGATGTTTATGGAATTATTGGGATTAAAAGTGAATTTAAGTAAAAATATTTATATTTTAAGTAATTAAAGTTATAATACATAGAATCCTTTTAAATTTACAATAATTAATTTAAATTATGATATAAATTTATCTTAATTGTTGATATTTTTTTTACAAGAACAAAATTTAATCTTGAGATAGTTGTAAAAATATTAATTGAAGATACATCAGTTATAAACTAATGCTCCTCATTAGCCAACTGAACTGAAGTCACTCTCACATGACCTTCTAAAAGTAATTTTACGTTTGCAATTTGTACGCCTCTTTAAGAGCACCAGAAGAAGCAAGAACATTTACAACGAACCACGTTCTTACATTTTAAAATGAGAATTATTTAATACACTAGTAGAATTGATTAATAAAAGGTCAGCGATGTCTATTTTTTCTTAATAAACGACTTTTTTCCCACGTGAAGCGGTCTTAAAGAGCAAAACATACGACAATTGAATTAGACCTGTTCGGTGATTTAAGTTTGAAAATCTTCAAAACAAACCACATATGGAAATCACATCATAATGGTATGATATCTTTCATCTTGGTATGACAAACTTTTGTATTCGTATTCAAATTAAAGATGGAATAGTTTAGTTATTCAAAAATCACTTTTATTAGCTTCTTAATGAGTTTATTTTCCAATTGAAGAAAAGTCTGTCAAGGAACTCTTATGACTCTATATTTTTGTTTTAGTTATAGCCGAAGAATATTATGATTAAGTCATCTATGAAGAATAATTTGTTATCTGGAACTAAGGTGGATAGAGAGAACTTGTATATTTGTCTCCAATATTTTGTGGATGATACCTTAATTTTCTTAGAGCCTAAACGGGAAAAATGTATACATTGTGATTCTTTGTTGTTTTGAATGTCATCTTTGCCAATGTTTTTCTACCATCTTATAAGGTGCCTAGTAAAGTGGCAAAATTCATTTGATGAAGGAAATGAGAATTCTTGTGGAGTGGACTTAAGGATACATTTTGCCTGTTTGATACAAATTTCAAATAATGTTTAGTTACTGAAAACAAGGATGAAGAATAAATGAGAGGCATAAGTTTTGTCATATACTATAAGGCATTAAGTTTTGTGCCTTGAAATTGTTACATGATGAAAACAGAAAGCTGTATAGTTTCCAATTGGTAAAGTACTTAAAAAAGTAAAACCTCACACTGCACAAATGATAACACTGCATACTTTCCATCACTTTGATCTGCAAAACATGAAACTGTGCAAGATCAAGGATGAAAGGAGAAACTGAAGCATAACAATTATCTCATAAATTAGAAGTATTTTCCTTTCAATATGTAAGCCTCGTGTTTCTCCAACTCTCACTCTTTCACCACACAAAAATACAAAAGCTAAGAAGACTCAAGGCCTGTAACCTTGTTCTTGCTGCTGCTTCTCGTACTCTTCCATGGTGTCAAACTCATTTGGATACTGACTTTTCTCATGGTAACCTTCGTTTGCAGCAGAATTCCCTCTCCCCGATTCATACCCATTAAGGTTATAATTCTCATTAACACTGTTCGCATTATAAAAGTACCTACCATTATCCAGGAACCTCGTGTCACTCATTCCTTCTCTCTTCCCCTCATTGCCATTACCGTTATAGTTGTTGTTCTGGTAATTTCCCTCGTCATTGTTGTTAGAGAACCGGTCGTTGAAGTTGCTGGCGTAGCCACCAGTGTTAGTGTTCCTGTACTCTTCGTTGTTGTTGTCATCGACGCTAAACTCTTCGTGGTCGTTAACATTGTTTTTGAAGTTTTCATACTTGCTGTCATTGTTTCCGAACTCTTCATTGTTGTTGACATTGTTTCCGAACTCTTCGTTGTTGTTGACATTGTTTCCGAACTCTTCGTTGTAGTTGACATTGTTTTTGAACTCTTCGTTGTTGTTTACATTGTTTCTGAACTCTTCGTTGTTGTTGACATTGTTTCTGAACTCTTCTTCATTGTCGTTGTTGCTGCTGCTGCTGTAGAAGTTGGTTTTGGGGTAGCCCTTTTTGTAGCTCTCATCATTGAAGTCTTCATTGAGAAGCTCAAAGTTTGTGGTGGTGGTGGTGGTGGTGGTAGGAGTCTCCTTGGTGGGAGAGTATTGGTCATAAGAGCCCCTACCATACAGACCATAACCCTCTCCACTTTCTGAAAATTCAGGCTCTGGTGCTGGCCCGGATGGTATTGTTGAACCAATTGCTTGTTCAGCCGAAGGTGCTGGTGCTGATGCTGGTTCGAGTGCTGGTGCTGGTGCTGATACTGGTTCAAATGTTACCGGTCCTGGTGCTGATGCTGGTTCAAATGTTACTGGTCCTGGTGCTAACGCTGGAGATTCAACTTTAGTTTTCTGGAGAGGGTCTTTGACATTGTAGATGGTTCTGAAATGGGAGAACAAGCTGAAAAGCTTGCCTTCTCTGGCTTGGATTTGGGGTGAGATAAGAAGCAGCAAGAGCAAAAAGAAAGATAATTGGTTCCCAAAAGAAGCCATGGTGTGGAATGAGAGTGAGAGATGAGTGTCTGTTGGGGTGATTTTATAGAGAGATTAAGCTGATATCCATCAATGGCCGGGTAATTATGCGGGGATTGTGGAAGGGAGAAAAAAGAATGTGGGGTATTATGATGATGACTTCTAGGCCATGCTGCATGTGCAAGGTACCATGGGAAACACAAAGATGTGCAGTACTCAGAAAATTAAGGTCCAAGTCAAAAGGTGGCATCTTATTTTCTTCCTTTTTCAGTTGCTGAGATGAGTCCTTTTTCCCTGTGAATTCCAAATTAGTTGGTGCTAGCCACCTTTTTAAGGCAATTATGATGAAAACTGAAGTTGAAAACAAAGAAGTTTGTAAGTGGGAGTTTGAAACTTTGAAACAAGGAAGCCACATCACTTCTTTTCCTCCTCAAACATTCAAATGTTAAAAATTCCTTAAAAATCAAGTAAAACAATTAATAGAACCACACAACAGAGCAGTTTAGTTGGTCTTAAAAGTAAAACTTACTAGTAATCAATGTTTAAAGTGAAGTAATTATGATGCAAAGGGGTTAATGTTTTAATATTATTTGATTATTTCATATTTAACCCTAGTTCAACAACAATAAACCTTAAACTATGTCATTTTTACTTATCAATGCCGGCTGCAGTTTTAAAAACCAAGTTATTTGTTCTTGTGTGTTAATTTGGAGATGGTCCACACGTCATGCAAAGCACTACAGCAGCTGAGAAAAAAAAGAATGATAATAGAGAAACAAGAAGAAAACGTGGTAGCATTTCTGGGTTTGTTGTTTATTTAAATGAGGAATATAACGTGGGTAGCAATGCAGGCTCTCGATAAAGAAGCACATTTAGTTACACCAACCCAGTGGACTTTTGTAATTAAGCAGTGATTGAAAAAGGTATTAGAAAAAATGATGCAAGATAGGGTATTACGTTTGCTTAAAGAATAATCAAATTGATTGATTTTGGAACAATCAATTAAAGTAACAGTGCATAAAGTGTAGTCTAGGGATTTTGGGAGCAAAATTGGTAAAGTTAGGTCAATGATTAGGGAAAAGCAAGTGTGTTGTTTTGATGTTGGATTCGACTTGGAGTGATGTTGAAGGGACAGTTTCTTTAAGCGTGGCGCGATGAACGGGAGAATTTGCAAAAGCAAAGGTGAAACCCAACATCAACATGTTTTTTTGGATGCACAGGTGAAAACACTTTGACTTTCTATTTCATGTTTGACCCACAAATTAGGATAATTTATGGAAACATGACAAATTTTAGGGTGCTTCTTCCTTCACCTTTATGTATTAATTTTTTTTCTTTTTATTTTGAATTCTGAAATTCACAGTTGATACAATTTGGATTGTGAAATTTAAAATATAAATTTGTATTCTTGGTTTTATAATTTAAAATGCAAAATAAAAATTATTTTAAATTATACAATTTAAAATATAAATTATATTCTAAATTATATAATTAAAAAAAATAAAATGTGTTTTGAAGAACGGAGGAGATTAGTGTCGGTGCACAGATCAATTCGAGAGGAAGGTAGACTATGATGAGAAGGAAGGAGAAAATAGGGACAAAATGGTATTTTCCTTAATTTATGGAGGTGCAAGGAAAACCTATCAACGTGCATAAAGAAGCGCCCCAAATTTTATGGTGGAAACAGATACATGGGCATTATGTCACTCAGGCATTCAGAGCCCAAGCATTCCTTTTATTGAGCCTGAACACTTTTCTTTCTGGACCTCTGCTGCCTTCACTACAATGACTCTCCATAGTGCTACTGTTTTTCTTCCTACTAAGTTTCACCTTCATCGGGTTTGATGATAAAAAAATGTGTAATGGTTGATGTAAATAATGAATATATGTAGATAATAAATATACGTATTTTAGTTATATGTTTATTGATACAATGACTACGAGATTGCCATGATATTTAATCAGTAGATATTAACTATTTAATTATTTTTAGTAAATTTTATTTGAATATTTTAAAATAATAAGTGATAAAATAAAATTGTTGATAAAAATATTAATTATTAGATAATGTTTTAGAATTTTAATATATATATATATATATTATTATTATTTTGATTTATCAAGTTGAACATGATTTTAAGAAAGTTATTGTTTTAAAACTCATATTTTATGGGCGAATTTATTTAAATTTTATAATGGTCAATTTTTTTTATAAAAATATTTAATTATCTAATTTTTTTAATTATACTTTAAAATTAAAAATATTTAGATATATTTTTTTTCATAAATACTCAATAAAAGACAAAATTTTTTTGGTAGGATAAATAATAAGTAGGTACTCGTATTTATCCCACTTTTCATTGCTGGATAAATTTTGTTTGTAATAATTTTACATTATTTAGTTCCTGATTTTGGATTAGTCATGAAATATTTTTGAGTGATTACTATAATTTTCAATTTTCATGGTTGTTAGTTCAAATATAGATTCCAAACAAAAAAAAGTAGGTTTCTTATTTTGAATAAAACAATTTAGAAAGCTTTTACAAATTATGTTATAAAGACACTCTCTTTATAACATATGTTATAAAGACACTCTCTTTACTCTCAATTGAAAAATATGTTTTACCAACACTCTCTTTGTCAATATGCGACACAAAAGACAAAATCTCATTATTGTTATAGAAGAGAAAGAGACAAAATGATAATTTTGATGAATCAGGGATACGAGAAGAAACATGGGATGCGGAAAAGAAAAACATGTTTTCTATTTTTTTTTATATTCTCCTAATTATTGATTAATATTTCAAGGTATTTAGATTTACTTAAGTATAACATTCATAACTACTATGTTTTATTCACGTAAGCTTAAGGAATAAATTTCTAACCACATAATGAAGAGACAATATTATCGACTATATCCGATCCGGTGTGTTATTTGTCTTTTGCTTCATACATTTTTTTAAAAAAAAAACAAGGTATCATTGATTTGAGAAAATACTTTTTCATATTATTATTTTTACTTTTCACAAATAATTATAAAGATATTAATTTTCACTTTATTTTTAAAAGTATTTAAATAGAAAATGATAAAAATGATTTTGCTTTTTTGTAATTGTCTCTATTTTCAAAGAGGATAAACAAAACCAAATCAGTATTTTTACAATCAATTACAAAATTTAAAAAATTCTTAAATCAACCCAGTCCTTTTGGAATTATTTTAAATAAAATAAAATAAAATCATTTTTAACATATTACCTATCTTATATATATTTATAATATTATTATTTAACATGTCCTAAAATGGTCTGTACTGTATGGTCAGACAATTAGAGAAATATGATTGAGCATAAAAGATCACTAGGAAAGAATGATCGGTTACATACGTTTAAACCCATAAAATCCAAATAAGAAATATGAGAACCATCTTAATCGGATATGACTAGAGACAAACAAACCTCCTTAGTGGTAAACATCCCTAAAAACCGCTTCAAACCAAGATTATTTGTAAGTGCTACTTAGTAGGTAATGGGTCATGACTGGGCTATAATTAGGGTTTCACTAATTCATGGCCAATCCTAAAAACTATAAATAGATGTCAAAAGTAAGATGATATGTGATTGCATTTATTGTGAATTTAAAACTTTGTTTTACCTTGATTAAATTAATTACTGACTTAAGCATTTATAATTACCTAATCTAATTGAGTAAAGTGTGTATGTGTGTTTTGTGGAGATACTCGACCCTACACCCAAAACATGGTCCAACAAACAAAGAATCCAAATATAAGATTTATGTGATATCATAACATAAAGAGAGAATAATTATGAGATATATAATATTATTTGTAATATATAATCAAAATTTATTAATAGTAACAAAACTCATTAACATGTTATTCATAGGTCTAAAAAGGTTATAAATACAAACTATTACATGGAGTACATTAAATCTAATAATCACTTTTACTCATAAATCTTCTACCGACTTGAGCATCAAGTCTTTGTAGTGAACCTTTCCCTTTTAATAAGTTGGAGCTAAGTCACACGTTAGTCATCCAATTAATCCACTTTTGAAGATTATTCGACCAAATCGAATAAAAATAATTATGGATGTGTAATATAGAAAAAAAAAAGAGTCAACAAACAACATTCATACACTTGCTAAAAATGATGAATGCTTTGAATGACTTGATTACAACCCTAGTAAGGGAAATGATGAATGCTTTGAATCACTTTACAACCCTAGTAAGGGTGTGGACTTGAAAGAGATATGAAGATGAAATTAAAAATACTTTTTGTACATACAAATAGGTTGAGCAAGTATTCCACTTATATATACAAAAAATATATATTCTTTTAGTGCTAAAAAAACAAAAAATCATGTAAAGGATTCCAACAATTGAAAAAAAAAGTATATATAATGCTTGTGCGAAATTTCAATCAAACTTAATAATGATCAAGAATAAAATTAATCTTCATTTCCTAAACCATTAAACATTTCCAGTAGAAAATCATTATTATTAAAATAAAAATCCTTTAAAGCTCTTTGATAATAAAGTTGGCTAGTAAATGATGGTTTGAAATGGAAACGTAGAATAAGTTAGCGTTTGCGTAATTTTTACTTTATTTTGTAGGTAATGACATTGAAGCAAAACACTACAAGAGTATCACCGATGTATACAATTTGTCGGTAAATCCTATTTAGCAATAAACTATCAGTAGACACAATTTTGTTCATAAAGTGGTTTTCTGTAAAATTTATAGACAGATGCAAAAAGCAATAAAAAATTATTGACGACCTCAAATCAATTGATAATTACTGATGACCATAAATTTGTCACTAAATGTCTCCTCATAATTATCCATTAGAGTTACTAAGGGATTTTGGTGTTGGTAACATCTGTCAATAAAATATAAGCGACTGTGTCTCTTTTTTTTTTCTCTTCTTATTCTTTTTCCTTTATTTTTTCATCTCCTCCTCTCCTTGTTGTTGTTGTACCACTACAACTATCTTTAGATCATCTTTATCCTTCTCTTCTTTTTCTAACTTCAATAACAACCATCACCAATGTTCTTCACCTTTGTGTCACTACCATGTCTCCATTGTGTCATTGGTGATCATCAACGTGTCACCACAAAGCCATCGACGCATCACCACAATGTAATTATATGAATAACATTTAAAAGACTACACATACCTCCTCTAATTAACCTTTATTTGTTGTGAGGAAACTGGGATAAAATTGATGTGTACCCTAATTATAGTTTAGTTGACAATGAACCTTATTATTCATGTAAAGGTTTTGTAATTTATACTATGAGCATTGTATTATATTTAGAGGTTTGTATTTATTAGTATTCTCTACTGTTATATGAGTTTGCAAGTCTGAATGAGTTAGGGATACCCTAAATGTTCTATATTAGTTATTGAATTACTTTTCACTGATAAAAAAAAGATGATTTTTTTAATTCATCCCCAGTGGAGATGTCAAAATGAAATAATCGAATGATGTTTTATAGGCAAAAATTCATTTGCTGATGGACATCTTTCGTTTTTTTAGTGTTGTTAAAATGAGTCACTCGACTCGATCCACCACGAATTGACTACTTAGCGAGTGAACCCAAACCTGGCTCATTTATCAGTGAGCCGAAAAAATTTGAACCCGGCCTGACCCATCATGAGTTGATGGGTTAAACGGGTTGGCTCACTGACTCACTTAATTATATATTTTTTAAATAAAAAATACATTGTTTTTTGTAATTCAAGTTTAAATAAATTTAACTCTAAAATGATGTTAAACTCCAAAGACAATTCAAAATAAAAAAATGTAACATACAACTCAAATGTAATCCAAAAATAGACTCAAAAAGCGAATAAATAAGTTTGTAATATTGATAATAGTTGTCACTCATCCATTTATTTATAAGATTAGAGTCTTAAATGGATAAATTTATAATATGTTGATCTCTTGAAACATCTTTTTCTTTATTTTCATTTACAATACAATAAAAAAACAAATAATATTGAAACATAAAATAATTAATAATTAAATTAAATTAGGTGGGTTGGTGAGCCAACCCAGCTCACAACGGATTCAACCCGGATGAGTCAGGTTCTAAATAAGCCGAGTTGAAAATTGGTCCATATAAAAAAATTTCATTTTTTTCAAACTCAACTTTAACCCATTTTCACATTACTAGTTTTTTTACATGTTATAAGTCGTCATATTCAAGTTCTTATATAATGAATTTAAAACTTTATGTCTAATAAATTATTCGTTATAATTCAAGATGTCAAAAACATTATTTGTTTTCCTGATTTGGGATATATTAATGGCCAATTGGGAGAAACTATGGTCTTCAACAAAAGCTAGTTAAATCTAAATATTTTACGATATTAACGAGTGTCAAACGATTTTTCTTCATATCAATTATCCGAGGGAGCAAAAACAGCTATATAACCATTTAATTATGCAATTTGCTTATCGTAATAATTATTTATCTCACAGGGTTTAGTGGTATTGGCCTTTGAATATCAACTATTAGTTAGTAGTGCATATACGAAAGCTAAAAAGTTAGTCATTTACTAAAATGTCTACCAAATTAAGAAGAAACATTTCACAGTACTTTCTGGAAATTCCTCATCATTTATTTTAGTCTCGTAGATTTACTAAGATTAGTACAAAGATGTTTCTCTTCCAAAAGTTATATATATTTATGTTTCTCTTCCCTCGTAGTATATGATAGAAGTAACATAGGAAACAAATATGCACATTCTGGCATACAAGAAGAGAACTGAGAAGTCGTCGAATTAGGGTTTTGAGGCATTCACCATGTCTCTTAGACTTGCCATTCAAGCACAAGATGGAGGGATTTTGGGAATCCCTTGTCTTTGTAGTTCACCCATTACACCATCAAGGGCTGGACCTTTAAGGCCAAGTGGTAGTGGCAACCATGGTTTTGATAAAACATCACTAATAGCTGCATCTATGCTCTCCTTTGACTGTCAAAACAAACATGAACACATAACTTAAATTAACCATGCAACATTATTTTTATAAAATATTGACCTGTGTCGTGCGTTTCAGTTTGAGTTTCTTAATTTTTTCGTACAAAAATAATTACTTCCTTTTTTTTAATTTTAAAAATGAAAAATGGAATTAACTCGCTTAAAGTTGTGAATCCAGTTTATAGAACTTTGGATTTATAGACACGGACCAACGACGGGAAAGGAGAGGACAGAAAGAGAAGTAGGAAAATGACAGAAGAAATTAATAA
Organism: Vigna umbellata; assembly: GCF_029865625.1. Taxonomy (NCBI): domain Eukaryota; kingdom Viridiplantae; phylum Streptophyta; class Magnoliopsida; order Fabales; family Fabaceae; genus Vigna; species Vigna umbellata. The sequence goes on along the minus strand of NC_142170.1, from coordinate 35,751,124 downwards.
AGACAAAAAAAAAATAAAAAAATCCGTGATTTAATTTGTAAGCATTCAAACATTTTCACACCCAAAAATAACTTAGGTTTAGTAATATATATATCATAAGTAATAGTTTCGTGGAGTGAGTTTGATCTTTCAAATAAAAACATGTTTTATTTAAAATACGATTAATTTTGTATTTCTTTTAAAACCAATCTAATTAAAACAAAACTATTTACTGTTGAATTTAGAAATAAACCCTCAATATATATATAAAAAGTTGAATCATAATATAAATAACATTTTTTATGAGTAAAATATTGTTTTAGTACTAATAATAGTTTTGTTTGTATCTATATACTGGAGACTCTATACTTGACTAAGTCTTTTGAATTAATGTTAATAACTGTATAATTTACTATAGATTAGTTTGTTATTGACTTGATTAAAAAATAATCTTACAAAACAAAAGAATTGACATATATATATTTTCCATTGAATGAGTTGGAATTACCGGATGAAAATCGAGGAGGGGTCGAGGTGGTGGTTGGGTGGCTGGGATGCCAATGCCTGGATCTACTATTTGGAACATTGTATGGTGTGGAGGGATGCCCGGAACAGTTTGAGACCCAAATCTCTGCAAGTTAACATTCTATAGTGAGTGAACCAGCATTTTGATATTGTATATACAGTAAGGTTGTTCTCAAAAGGATCCAAATTTGGAAGGAGAAGACAACGTAGGTGGTTCCAAAAAAGTAAGGTCAATAGTTACCGTGCTTGTCAGAGGCGGTGGAAAACACGGTGTTCCTGGGGTTGGTGCGTTTGGAGCCTGCAGTATCAAACAAGAACGAACCTATTAATTTAGATAGACAAACACAAGATATAAGGGCATATTGTTTCTTTTGGAGAAAATTTAAGAGCTTTTCTTGTCCTATATATTCGAATACAATGAATCAAGCATACAGTTTGCTACTTGAATGTGATTGTGTGTTGAGTGAACAGTGTTTGAAAGAATTTTCATAGTCAAAAGAGTTAACCCGTTGATGTTGGTGCCAATAAAGAGGGTCCGGAGGCGGCGGAGAGGGAGCCGTTCGCGGTGGCCATGCCGGCGGGGACGGTGAATATGGGAGATGTTTAGGCCACATGTGCATGAAGGACTGGTCCATGGTGTGATGCCCCCATACATGGAAAGGTCTGAAATGGTGCATTGGTGTCATGTGAGGGAAACCCATGGTAGGTGCAAGCCAAGGGTTCACGTCTCTCTTGCTTCCTCCTCCTCCTCTACCTACGCTTGCTGCACCCATGAATTGTTTCCTTTGACTCAACCTTGCTGCTTCAGCTTCACGTGCTAGCAAATGCTTCCTATGGGATCGATATTTCTGCCACCAAAACTGCATACTTTAGAAACCCTCTTCAGTAAAACTAAGCTCTTTTTCTATTCATAGGGTTCATGTTTCTGATACAAGATCCTAGTTTAACTAAAAAATTTACCTAACTTTCTTTCTTGCTGCAACATATGCACATTAATAATTGCATATGTCAATTAAGAAGAAAGACTTATGCACAAGACTTTTCAAAGTTCTTAGTAAATTTAATTTTTACTGGGATGTGTCAAGTTTTAATAACAGTACAGTATCTCACTAAATGTACAAACCTTACAACTCTAGGCACAAATTTGAATCTGTGTGAATCGCAAATTTAATTAACTTTAAAAAGTTTTCATATCAGTAGATATATATCTTTAATAATAAGTCTTTCTGCAACCATATAATAAATCAGTGATAATTACTACTTGTGTACTCATTTTTTTCAGTGATAATTGAGCTTGTTTATCAAAGAAAAAACAACCATATAATAATAGTAAGAAGAAGAAGCATAATCTAATTTTTTATTTATTTTTGTATCGACTCTTGTTGAGTGACTGGGTTGAAACTTGTGGAAGAGAGAGAAAACAAAGTTGAAGAATATTACTTGAAGGTGGCTGGCAATGTTATGGCGAGTGAGACAGTCAATTCCCATAATCTCCAAAATCCTTGAAGGTACAGCCTTATCCACTCCGAGCTGCTCCACTGCTTGCACGAATCGCCTGTGCAATTCTGGGGTCCAATCCACCTTCACACAACCCAAGAAAACACACACACAACACAACTCATTACTACAATACAATACATCAAACTCATTCCAAAATTCTAACACTAAATGCATTTCTCTTTCTCTGTCACTTTAACTTAAACGCCACTCCTGAGTTCTTTGGACACACTCTGCAACTATAGAAACCCATAATAGAGATAGAAAGACCTTTAAGAGTTATCCTTAACGTGTATGAACTTTCCTGGAATTAGCCTAAACAAAAAGCAAGAAAATAGGAATCAATGACAACAATAATAACAACTTACCTTCACCTTTCTCTTCCCTAGCGGATTATTCCTTGAATGCGTTGATGATTTTCTTCCTTTCTCACTTTCCTTAGGGGATGGATTCACCACCACTGAATGAATTGATTCCTCGCTTTTGCTTGCTATCTCTTCCCCTCTGCTAGACCCGGAATTGGAACCAGAATCTGAACAAAAATTGGCTGCTATAACCTCATCTTGTTTCTCGGTAGTAACTATATTATTCTCATTCCTGTCATCAGATTTGTTATTTACCACTGAAACTGACGAGACTATCTCCGATTCCTCGCTGAGGGAAAACTCAGCCAGCATTTCAGGGTCCATCTCCAGATCTGGCAAGACATCTTCATCATCGTTGATTCCCATGAAGAGGTCATCAAAGTTGATGCTTTCAAGCAAGTTTCCTTCTGATAAGTCAGCAAAGTCATCAGTTCCAATGGAGAAGCTCTCCATCTCCCCTTGCTCTTCATCTCTTGTGCTCCTCAAAGGTGACACCGCCAGCATGAATATTAATCTAGATTTCAACCTCGGAGTGAATGAATATATAACAACAAAAGCAAAACAAACTCCACTTATATAAAGCAGTGTTCACATATGCCTGTGCATGAAAATCTTCAAAGCTGAGGGATTCAAAAGAAGATGAATTAATTAGTTTGAAAATGTCTGTGTTGCCTTTTCTGGAAAGAAAGGGAGTGTGTGAAGAAGAAGCTAGCTGGGACCGCTCTCCACCACAACTTAGCTCTGAGTATCAAAACAGAAGTATTTTCACGGTTTTTTGGGGGCGTGTGCTACTTGCAAGCTTGGTCTACATTAATATATTATATAGTATATTTTTTATTTGTGGATGCCCTTTTTTGTGTCTGAAAGGGAATTTTATAAACAAAAATATACATAGCATGCTGATATAAGCATTAGAGAAATAAATGCAGATGATATGTATCATGACATGGCAAGAGAAAAAAAAAGATTAAGCTAGAAAAAATGAGCAAAGTATTTGCATAGAGATGTGCATATGTAAGTACTTTTTAGAAAATTCAAATGTAATCATGGACATTTGGTAATTTTAGTTAGAATAATAACCCTATTTTCATGGAACTTTTTCACAACAGGATTTTTACAGTTATCTTTTCTATATTTGTCCATGACATTATACATGTATTCTTTGAAAAAAATGTTACTGAGAGTGGAATACTGTTTAATGGATATGTATGAAGAGAGAGAGTGATAGAAGCTATATCTGTCAGTCACTGTGTTGAAAGACGAAACAGTTCGGTGTAAGTGAAAGTGATGTAAGGTATGGTGATGTTGGTGGACAAATTGACCTGTTGTACATTTTTGTTCTCTAAACCGATAAGGTTTATCTAGTTTCCTTAATAATCAAATATTTGAAAAGCTGTATAATTGGATAAGCTCCTCATTACGTGACTTCCCTAAGCTGTTAACTACCTAGGTAGACCCCATATTACACTTCCACTGCCACTTGATGATTTGCAAAGAAAATTATGGGCACCAATCTGGATTCCTAAATTGACTACACACAAGAACTATGAGTTCCTTTGGGTTGAAATTTGCCAAAATTAAGGTTGATGAAATCCACTTTGAATCATGAAATGTAATTCCACGTTGTGATTTAAATTAACTTTTGACTACCATATTACATTTGAGACAAGTGGGAAAAAAAATCTATGAGACACGAATTAACACAATTATTAATATTTTTCACCTTCAAACCATTTTTGGACGCCCTACACTAATGTTTTTGTCTGACCATTCACTTTAAGGTTTCTCGCCTTAATACATAAGAAATATTGCATATATGAAATAACGACGAAAATAATTTTTTTAAATAACCAAAAGAGGATGTCCTAATCACTTATTTTTTATTTTTATCTTGTACGTGATCATTCTTAAGACAAGCCAACATTTTTATAGATTTGTTGTGTGATATTTTTAAGATAATACAGTCTTTCACTCTCTACCGCTAACAATCTTATCTTTGGAATGAATGTTCTGAAAAAGACAATGGATTGGATAAAACAAGGCAATACAAAAAATGTGATTTGGTTAACTTGCTGACGGAGATACGATTACAATTTAATGTAAGAACAAATAAAACATATTGATAAGGAGGGTGAGAGAGATATAATACCTATACCTTTAATGGGAGATGAGACCTCATTGACATTAATAATAACATTTTTAAAACAATTAGAGAAAAAATTAGTAAATATATGAGGATCACAAGCCATATGATCAGTGAAACTTGAATCAATTATCTAATCACTACCCTTAGTAAAAACGAAAAGATTAAGGGCAGAGTTAGATATACCTGACTTGGTCACAAATCCGGTTGCAGAAGAGTCATCAGAAATATTCAATGAAAAAAAGAAACACTGATTCTAATACTATATTAAAAAATTTAAAGAATAATTTTGATAAATTATTTTAAAGAGTAATGTACCATAATATATATATATATATATATATATATATATATATATATATATATATATATATATATATATATAAACTAACACAATATTTAATTGTTTAATATTTGCTAATAAAATATTTTGCATATCTTAACAAAATTATCTATTGAATATTAGGTTGATCCACTGAATTAATAAGAGTTAATATTTTAAAGATAACACTAACATATATTGAATAACTGTCTCATTGGAAATTAGTCTTTATGACTTTGGCTCTTTTATCAACTTTTGAATATTTTGAATTAAATGTTTATCATGAGACTAAAAATTATTATTGATAGTTAGAATATAATTCTTTATATTTAAAAACATAACAGTCTCTATTATTTAATTGTGATTAGATCAACCTTAATTATCATGTACAATAATCTCATCCTCTACAATTATTTTACTAGGAATGACGCTATTCAATTATAACTTGATTTATCTAACATTATTCAACTACAACAATTCTTTCCGTTGTTATTTTCTTTTTCACACATGTGTTTCTTATGAGAATAGGTAAACGTAATAGTTTTAAAGCTTCTCAAAGGGAGTGAATATGAACCGGTTCATAATGTAATGATTTTGGTAGAGGTTTGTGTTGGATTTTAAAAAAATTAAATATTAATGATTGTAATTCAAATAGATTTTAGGAGTGTAATTTCCACTCATTATAATTACATATAATTTATGGCAAACGAAATGAAAATGAGTTCAAATTTAAAATGAAACTATGAAATTGTAAAGACACTAGCTAATATTAATGTCTTAAAGGCTTAGTGTAGGAATTGATTGATGTGACAAATTAAAAAAATTTACTTTCAAATTCACTCTCACTTACCGCCAAATCCACTCAAATAAACAACAAAAATTTACTTTCAACTCCTTTCAAATCTATTCAATCACTCTCCCCCAAATTCATTCAAGTGAACAAAGTGAAAATGAAAATATGGATCTATGTTTATTACAAATTCGCATAAACTAAAAATCAAATCTCTTACCATGTACTTAGCACACCAGTACAAAATATAGCTTATAACTCACATATTAGACTTTAGTTTCAACAAAAACGAAACATTAAAAGGCATGGTGACATTTTTAAAATTTTCGCAAATATATAGGTGTCAATTAAAAAAAACCAAGGTCATAATCTTCTTTTGGTATTGGTTAATAAACAATCGAAACCTAAAGGTGTGTCACATAAGTCCAAATTTAAACATTTCAACTTAGTACACAATGATCAGGATCTAGGACTTCGATTCTCCTCAAAATTCATGTAATAGGGTCATGAAATTCCCCCTGAAGAGACATATGTCACACTTTTCAGATTCTGAACAAGTCTATGACTTTGGTTCTTTGCAGAGCCACTGCCACAGGGTCTTGACTTTGCAGCAGACTGTTCAGATTTTGAAACGCTCGTATGACCTTGGTTGTTTAGAGAACCGGTGCCATAAATCCATTTTTCTTATAATTGTTTTATTCCAACTATCTTTGTTAATTAATTGTTATTATTATTATGATATATTATGGTGTAATAGATAAACCGACTCATGTATGCAATTACTATGTAATGAATTTGATGACAACAACTATTAGTGCTCATATTACAAGTGGTTGGGAAATAGTAATATTTGAATAAAAAAAATTCTCTGTTATTTGGAAATCATATATACTAATTAAATTTATTGTGTGTTATGTAAAAATTCAAGACTATTATTCCACTTCACGACATGTCAATTAATTTCATAAGAAAAACTCTTGTAAAATATATAATATATATGTACAATAGCATGTAAATGTTAGGTTATAATATTATGTACATTAGAATAGGAAAACATTGAGTTTATGTGGAATATATATGGTTATAATTCTCTATTTTATTACAAAATATATTTTGGTTCATATTTGTGATGTATTTTATATATTATGTAGGTCTATTTTTTATTATTGTGATTTGAGATGTCACAAAAATAGAACCATATTAAAAAAAAAACAGACTTTAAATTGTAGTTGTAGTAAAAACTGAAACATAAAATGGTATGACATCGATTCTAGATCAAACCGACGCCATATACATTTACATTATAAAGATATTTTAAATAAAATTAGATCTATGACAACAATTCATCTAGAAACCGAAGCAGGAAATGGTCTATGACAGTGGTTGCTATTGGAACCATTGCTAAAAACCTAAAATTATTTTATTTTATTTTTTAATTTTTTCTATTCACTATTTCGATTTTCTTATAACCAAAACAAAATTTTTAACTTTTGACTTTGATTCTGAAACGAGCTCAAAAAGTTCTCTTTTTTACCTCATCTTAATATGTCTCATTTGGTAAATTGATGTCTATTGTCTAAAATAATATATCCATTCGATGCACTAATGATTATCTAGTAATTATATCGTACTATTTGATTAATTTAATTTACTACGAGACATGAAAGTTAAATAAAAAAGCAGTAGACAAATAAAATTATTTCAATATATACTAAATTTGGAGGCATGGTTTGTAAAATTTAGAAAAGGCGGAGATGTGAAGCCTTGGACAAATTAGGGAATGGGGCTATTCTTTGGTTAATAAATGGGTGGATGAGATTTGGTAGAGAAGAATAACATCTTCCCATGTTTTTTGTTTTTATTAGTAAATGGTAGTTGGTAATTTTTATTATTAGGAAAAGTTGAATTTACGACCTCTTTCAACTCTTTTTTATTTCATACCGCTCAAACCAATCTTATATATTTTAAATACTAATGAGAGGAGTGAATTCAGAATCTTTCACTTCATTTTTCAAATTTTATTATTAGATCAATTTTATAGTTTCCATGTGAGTATTAATTGACTCAAGGTCATTAAATATTTAAATTTTAATTCTGGTAGATGTATGGATACAAGAAACTTCATTCTTAATTTCATTTTCAATTCGGAGGAAAATACTTATAATAGTGCAAAACAATTTGTTATTATTACATCTATTATAACATTTTCCGGACCACACTTCAGGCCAATATTAATTAATCTTAAAACTTTATTTAAGGTTTAAAATTTCCTAAAATATTGTTTAACCGCTGGAAGGTATTTGTGATGACTCAACTAGTATTTTATTTTCTCCTAGAACAGGACACTAAAAGTACACGTGTTTTTCTCTCCTTTTTATTGTTTAAAATTTCTCTTGTTTCAAACATTGTTAGATCACAACTAATGGTTAATTAAAAACGTGTTAAAGGAGGTTTTATGAATATATAAACACAAAATATCTTATTTAATACGTAAATATGGGGTAAACAGTGAAGTGGTGATATAATTAATATATTAATTTTATGCCTGATATCTGAATGGCATTGGGATTTAATTCAGGCGAAGGGTCAATCGCATGAAAGTGAAAGCATGTGGATGAAGGGACCATTGGGGAAAACACTTATTTTTGCATCACTTAATTGACATAGTTTGTAAGTACTATGCAAAAAAAGACACAACTGTCTTTACTGTCATGGTCCTCAATTCTGATCTATCCTCGGCGAACATGGACACCAAAACTGTGTTGGCTCCTCAAAGTAGAAAAATTATTGCTTATGCGAAGCCATTACATATACCCAGGAATGTGACTTTCTCCTTCCAACAGTGTCTTTTTCACTGAGGTCCCCACACATTTTCTCTCTCACACACTCACACAATCCAAAAACCTAGCAACTCACACAGACCCACCTCAATAATTCAACTCCAACCTCTGTTATATCCTCACACATATATCATCACTTAATTTATTAAGACACTTGTTAGGGCATTATTTATTGCCCACAGCTTTCCCTTTTCAACTTTGAATCTTCCAATAATGATATTTCTGCCCTGCTCACATGCGATACATATGCATGGCAAAAAATGTACTAGTTCATACTAGTTTCAAAACGTTCACTAATATTAGTCTGTTTCATATTTTCTTTCAAAAGTGGTACAATGAGAGACTATACTTTACAGGTATGAACCAGCACAAACTGTGAATGCTTTCACCCTATTATAGTTACTTTAACGTGAGAAAATCTCCTTAAAGGGTTTTTAATTGAGGAGAAAAAATTATGTTACAAATTTCTGACCAAGACTTAGTAAACAAGGTAAAGCTAATATCAGTTGTTAACTAATTGTGTGAATTTGAATTGATTTTTTTATTCTCCAAGAAAAAAAATATAAATATAACTTATTTGAGATATCTCAATTCGTATAAAGTATATATTTATATACAAAGAGACAAAGATATTTCTTTCCAAAATATTTATAGCAACAATGGTAATAAATTTTATTAATAGATTAAGAAGTAGATTAATAATTACCCACCACTGCAAATCCATTAATAAATATATGATGATAATTATTGACGTATATGTTAATGATCAATAAACTCATTGATAAAATATTGTAATTGAATTTTTTTTCTTCTTATTTTTTTCTTTCTTTTCCTTTCTCATTTTTTCCTCATCAGACTTTTCCATGTTCATTGTTACCATTGTGTCCACCACTTTAAGCTCCTCCTCCTTTTTGTTTTTCTCTTTCTCTTCTTCTTCCTCTTGACTCCCCTCATCTTCCAAATTTAATTGTCACTGTTATTGTGGCCTCTACTCCTACCTTCTCCTCCACTTCTGTCACTTCTTCCTCTTTCTCTTCCTTCTTTTCCATTTCTTTTTCTTCACTAATAAAAAAAGACTTTCTAATGCACCTATTACACTTTGATTCTCACGAAACCGAAATATGAAAAGGCTAGCATTTTTCAATTTTCGTAAACAAAAGGCATCGATTCTAAAAAACTTAAAGTCATAACATACTTTTGGCTTCGGTTCTCTGCAGAACTGCTTCCATATGATCCTGCGAAATTGACAAGCTTTTTGGACAAGACTTTTGACATCGACTTTTTGCATAATCACTCTCATAGGGTCCTACGAAATTGACAGTTTAAGATTTTTCAATTGATAAGTTTTCTGGACATGACTTTTGGCCTCAGTTCTCTACAGAACCGCTGCCATATGGTCTTGTGAAACTGATGATTTAAGACTTTTCATTTGACAAGTTTTCTGGACAGGACTTCTGGCCTTGGTTCTCTGCAGAACCATTGCCATAGGATCCTACTAAACTGACAAGCTTTTTGTACAATATTTTTGGCCTCGGTTCTTTGTAGAACCGCTGTCGTAGGGTCCTTACGTTACATGTTGTCTTATCAATTGGCTGTCATATTGCCTCGGTTATCAAAAATTCAAAGTGTAAGTATGTGAAATATTTTTTGCAAAGTTTGAAAAAAACAAAATAAATTGAAGAAAAATAGAAAACGACTTCTTTTCTAAAATCTAGAAGGAACATCTGGCTATGCCGATTTCCGCGATGTTAAAAAAAATTCTATCCCAAATCGATATATAATATGGCCAAATCGGTCAATTAGAGCAAATGTTATGACCAAATCGATAATTTTTATTTTTTTATTTTAAGGGTATATGACAGCGGTTCCTAAGAGAACCGTTGAAAAAAAAACCCAATTTTTATTTTATTTTTTTATATATTTTTGGGTTTACTGATTCGGTTCTTCTGAGTCGAGGCAAAATAATGACTCTTTTGTTTTGGTTCTTTTGAACCGAGGTAAAAAACTCTCCCTTTTTTATCTCGTCAAAATATACTTCGATTCGAAAATTGCTATCAAATGTTGAAAATAACTGTTGTTGTAACCTATCGTTGGACTAGTGCTTGTTCTCTTCTTCTTTTCATCCATTTCCACTTAACTTATAAAAGAATTTCATTAGGATTATTGAGAAATTTATCACTCATTTTATTGACGAACTTATCAATGAAAAAATTTGTCAATTATAAAAATTATAAATTATCGACAACAATATTTGTCAATAATGTAATTTTTAATTTACCGACAAATATTTCAAATGATTTTACTAATGAATTCATTATTGATGGATATTTTTGTTGGTAATTAAAATTCTAAAATTCATTGAAAAATTTGGTTTCTTTAACGAAATTATTTTCATCCGCATTTATGAAAATTCTTGTAGTGTGTGAGTTGAATTCAAGTTTTATTGGCGTTGTGTCTCTTTGGTGATTTTTCTTTTAAAGACTCATAAGTGGTATCACAATCGATAATTAGTCTTTATGATTGAAAATCTTTTTTGAAAATCTTTTTTGAAAGATGTATTCGTGTTATTAGATTCAACGATTAACCTTAGTAATAAGATTAAATCATATATATATATATATATATATATATATATATATATATATATATATATATATATATATATATATATATATATATATATATATATATATATATATATATATATATATATATATATATATATATATATATATATATATATCAAAAGGTTTTCTAATTAGTAAAAACAATACTAAAATGTGCTTGAGTACTCGATTTAAAGGGAAAGAATATTTAACAAATAGAAATAACTCTATACAAGTTTCTAAAATCAACAAAATAATGATCTTTAGTCATGTTAAAAGATTGTTTTCTCAAAATTGGTGGTTGAAACGACTTCTTCGGTTTGAAATCACAACTTCAAGTATGATATACTCAAATGCATATAATATTTAAAAATTTTCTAGTAAAAACAACATAAAATTGCAGAACTTTTTTTCAAGCAAATAAAAATATTGTATATGAAATTAAGAAGAGACACTAGAATAGAAATAATTGAGGAACTTGAGAGAGAGAGTTATAAGAAAACATATAGAAAAGGATTTACAGAGGAGGCACAGCCGCGCAGCGCATTGAATGTATATGTTTTGTTGATTTGGAAATGATATTTAAAGATCTGGTCCTCAGCCCTTTACCGCTTATTGTGGAGATGAACATTTTGTCTTTCATGCATGGAAGTATTCATGCATGTTTTGTGGTGACAGCTTTTTTGTTTCCACATTGAATCCGTATATATGTAGAGCTCTTTGTATGTATACGTCTACAACATATCAGTATAAATCTGTATATACAAGAAGAAGGACATAGTGGCACCGTCACCTTTTTTGTAGACAAAGTTCCTAGTTAATTTGTGGGGCTAGGATTGAGACATGGCATATATAAGATTCCACGATTATACCCTCAACTGCTTTGTAAACAAGTATACCAATGCTGGTTTTTCTGTCAGATAAAGATAAGCTTTTCTTTTCACTGTAATCTATATCTCAGATCAGTAAATTTTTCTGTCAAAAATTAATCACCAACAAATATTTCATATCAGTAAAATAATTACAAACCAATATGGAATAAATGATTTAAAAAATGCTTAAAAGTCCCAATTGAAATTCTTTAAGTATAAATAAAAATTTCACAAAGTTGATTAACAAATAAAAACAAAAAAGACTTACAAACTTTACATTTTAAAGTTTTATATTAAAAGTAGTCATATGTTTTATAAGTGACAATTATTCTCAATCTATTGACTATCTTATTTTATTTATTATATGAATAATATTTTATATATAATGTTATGGAGATGATTATACTTGGTATTTCAAATAGGATAATTTGACAAATGTAAATTAAACTTTTATTACTTTAATTTAGAAATTAGAATAATTAACTATTTAAATATTATAACCCTTAAATAGGACAATATAAATTATGTGATAGAAAAATAGAGATGGAAGAAAAAAAAGCCAAATATATTAGCCAAATTTAAAGTATTTCTAATTAACTTGGTCATGTGTGCAAAGTGTTGAATTCAAACTTATCTACTTTTTACGCATTTCCAGACCATTTCTTCCTTGGCAAATCAGGCATCGACATCATTCGTTGAGTGGTTCATGTTTATAATTATTCCGTCGGACTGAAGCCTAATTCAATATCACTTTCTAAAGTTAACTTTTATCTATATTTTAAATTGTTATTTTATTTTTAATTAAGGTAAAAATTTTAATACATTTTTTACGTTAATATATATATATATATATATATATATATATATATATATATTCATAAAACTTCGAACAACTTAAAAATATTAAAAAAAATGTGAAGCTAAGAACAATGAGATTTTGTTGTAAAGATTACATTAAAATTTACTTTATTCAAAACTATCTTTTTTATATAGTCTCAAATAAATATATTGATGGTAAATGTATGACCAACGTAAATGAAATTTTTTAATTTAATAATATTTTTAATTTTTATGCACTATAAATCCATAATAAATGAAAAATAAATTATAAAATAATTAATTACATATGAATTACAAACTAAATAAATTTCTCATCGATACTTATCTCTAGATAATTTTTATTGTTTAATTTCCATAAGTAATTTCCTAGCACTCATTCATAGGTAAATATAACATGTATTTTACTAACTAACTTCCATAAAAAAAACTTTTACAACCCAACTTTCCCAAGAAAAATACATGTCAGTCCAAATTGGTGTGTAACTATAATTCTTTTTTAGTACATTATGTCCATTCCAAAACCAAATTTTGTGCATAAATCCATCCATGAATTTAGTGTGCATATTTGTATACCTTTACACATGTATATAACCCAATGCGTTAGTATTTATAATTTCATTGTCCAAACATCATTGTATACAATATCATCAAATCGGAAGACATAATTCAAAATTAATTTAAAAAACTATCCAAATCAAACTCAAATTTAGATATAACACAATCCAATAATGCAAATGAAACTAAAATATAATCTGAAAATCAAATTCTAACATAATCCAAGATCATACCCAAATATAAGTGATCCAAAAAAATGTAAATAAAGTTTAAATATAATAAAGTTTAAATATAATCGGAATGAAATTAAACTTTTTTAAGGTCCTAACAATTTGCACAATCAATATCTTTATCTGAGTGTTGTTCATACCTGTTATATTGTTGGTTAAGTGGTTGTTGTTGTTCTTAGTCTTTTTCAGGATAATGATGTTCTTGTTATTCTTTTTCAAATACATTTTCTGCATGGGAAGAAAAGAAAAGATAATACTAATAAGTGATTTAATTGTTGACTAAGTCTCTCATTATCTTTTTTATAATTTCAAACTTGTTATTTTAGCTTAATAATGTCCAGTGAATCATGAAAGGAAGTCAAATGTCTATTAGATGTGATATTATCACATTTTTACTTTCTTTTCAAATTTTGAAAAAAAAAAATGAAAACCAAGAAAAATAATATTTTTAAAAAATTTTTCTTTTCTATAATAAAAATATGAATAACTTGTAACTGTACAATTACTTGATTTTATTTTTTTATATTTTACAAATTAAAAAAATCATTTTACTCTAATTCACTCTCTTTCATTTTCTTTCCTATATTTTTCTTCTTGACAACGCCACGTAGGTTTTTTTTTTGTTTTTTTTATAATTGAACGAATGAATCATTTTCATAGCACAGAGTAAAGAGTAAAAAGCTTCAAGGATCTAGAGAAGTGATCTTGAAGAATCTAGATAAGTGTTGATTCACTTCCATCTCCATAATAAATATGCATCTTTAAGATTTTTAAAGTTATCCTGTTTTTCACTTTTCTAGAATAAGTTTTTCAAAATTTTCATAATATGATTTTTGAAAAAGAATTTGAGAAATAAATTTTCTAATATTTTCAAAACATATTAAATGTCTTTTAGAATAAAATTTTCAAAACAAGATTTCATTTTTAAAATAAATTTTCTAAACTATATGAAATGGTTTTTTAGAACCATATTTTCTTATGAAGAATTTCTTAAAATAAACTTTTTAGATCACATGAAATATTTCTTAAAACAAGATTTTCAGATTATAAACAATTCTATCTAAAACTAGTTTATCATTAAAGATAATGTTTTACTCTCTTGAAAAAAGTAGTGAAGAAGGAAGGTGCAACGAAGACAATGGCTGTAATGACGGAGATAGCAGAAAAAGAAAAAAGAGAGAATATTTTAGTCTTTCACTACAAATTTAAAGTCGAGATGGGGTGCATGAAGCAAAATGTTTAAATGAAGATATAATATTGTAGGGGGCTTCTATCTGCACATAATTTTCTTCCTGCACTCCCAAATTTTACTATCATACCCATTTTAACCATGCACGTTATATATACAATATGTTAAATTAATTAGGAAAGCATTACTTACCCACCTGTAGTAAATATTTACTCTCCAAACGCATCCTCAAGTCATTATTTTTCACTAACCACAAACTAACGGAGTTCGTATTCTTCACAACTGTTTCATTTTCATGTTGGTTAAAGTCATTTATACTAACGGTACTAGAAGAGAGTTGAATCTACAAATAGTTTGAAACAAAGTATGTATTTCATATAGATTGTTCTGTATGGAGTTTTTTTAGCGACAATCGATCGAATTTCGTAATTCGTTTTATTCTCCATCTAAATCGAATTTCAAAAACTAATTTTTTTAATTGATAACTGGATTTTAAAATTTAATGAATAACAAATTTTAGTATATAACCGAATTTTAAAATTTGTTGACCATTTTTAAAAGTGGAATTTCAATATCTAGTAAACACAATATATGAATCCGATTCCAAAATTTAAAATTTAGAAATGGTCACTAAATTCTAAAATCTAGTTATATTTAGATCTTTTATTCACTAGATTTTTAAATATGGTCAAGTCCATGTATGAGATTTTAATTACCAAAATTCAAAATCTAGTAACTAATATTTTAATAATTTTCAAAATATGATAAATATAAATTTACCAAATCTTCAAATTCGACGATGGTATTATATTTACTAGATTTTAAAATATGGTTCTAATAATATGGTAACTGGATTTCAAAATCCAATTTGTAGTGCAGTAGATTTGAAATTTGGTTTATGAAATTATAGTTGATCTTGATTTTAGTTATTATTATTATTGAACAAATGAGATATTTTATGCTTATGATGTAGGTGGTTAGAGTGTTGATATCTAAGATGGAAGATTATCCTTTATGTTTTACGGAATCATAAGTAAATGTAAGTTTCATGTCAAAATTATCTTTCCTTATAAATAAATGTGCGATAGAAATTATATTAATAACTTTACAACTGGTTTGACTTTTCTTACACATGATGAGTTAATTCATTGAGTTTGAGGAATTTCTTTTCATCTTGATTTTGTTGTGATTATAAGATTTGATAGAATTAATGATCAATCTGGAAGAAATACATATGTATTGTTACGATGTGAAAAGGGTGAAAAGTACATGAAATACAAATTTGATGTTGTATATTAGATAGACATAAGAAATGTGATTGTTTGTGTAAATTAAGAGACAAACCAATTGGTAATGGAGAGGGTATGAGTATTGAGGGTAATATGTGGGTATCATAATCATGATTTGTCAAAAACTTTAGTTGGCCACCCTTATGTTGGTAGGTTAAAACCTAATGAACATTTATTATTTGTTGATATGACTAAGAGTCAAATAAAGCCTGCGAACATTCTCCTTACTCTAAAAAAATAATGAGTGTAATGTGACAATAATTAAGTAATTATATAATGCAATATACACTTACAAACAATCATTGAGAGGTTCCAGAATTAAATTATAGTAGCTAATGATGTTATTAGAACATGATAAATACATTAACTGAATTAGATGTATAAATGAATATGAGGTCGTAAGTGACCTATTTTGGATACATCCTGATGCAATAAATTTATTGAATGCATTTAACGTTATTTTCTTGATAGATACACATATAAAACCAACAAATATAATAGTTAGTGTGACATGGACATGGTTTGACTTTCTCAATTGTGTTTGTATATTTACAAGTGAATAATAAAATAATTTCACTTGAGCTCTTGAAAGGCTAAGATGATTATTTCTGACATCGTTTGAAGGTGATCCTAACATCATTGTTAGTGACAAAGACCTAGTTTTGATGAATGTTATTAACACTGTATTTCATGAATGTTATCATATCTTTTGTCACTTTCACATTTAGAAAAATGTCCAAGTCAAGTGCAAATGTTAGTGAATTCTGTTGAGGCATGAGATCTTGTCATCGGTACATGAGAAAATGTCATGGATTATGAACATGAGTCAACCTTTAGTCATTGTGTTGATTGCCTTCAATACATTTGAAATTCATGGTCTTTATTGTTCGAATATGTCAATGAATCATGGATTATTCCTTATAAGAAATACTTTGTGAAGACTTTGACAAATAGAGTAATGCGTTTAGAAAACACAACATCAAATAGGTATGTTTACATATGTTTTTATTTGTTTGTTTTTAATAGATTTTCTACGATATTATTGATTTCATTTGTATCAGGATTGACTCTACTCCCTAAAGTCTAAAAAATGTATTAGAAACTAGTATTAGAGACTTGTACTCATGTTGGGATGCAATACATAAAGTCATGATGCTATAACATAATGAAATAAAGACATCATTTGAAAAAAAAGCCTACATTTAATTAGTGACACTTTTAAGCATAATAGGTATAAAAGATTGGTGGAATTTGTATCAAAACATGCTTTGGTACTTATTGCTGAGGAGTTGGATCGGGCTAATCATATTGGATTTGATAGTGAACGTTGTGGTTGTGTTTTGAAGCAAACATATTTTCTACCATGTGATTGTGAATTACCTAAACATAATCTTAAAGGTGATTCCTCTACCTGAAATTCATATCATGTGGACTAGATTAAGCTTTTAAGATATTTTATCAATTGAGGCACAAGCAAAGTTATGCATTCACAACAAACTTGATCTAATGGTGAATCATTTCAAAGAAATGAACATTGTAGGAAATGAGACAATCAAACGCAAGTTACTTGAAATTTCTTGTCTTGATATGATATCAATGGTTACTTTATTGAATAAAGCTAAACTGAAAGGTTCACAAAATATTAGAATTCTTCGATCTAAAAGGTCTACAAAGTGTGAACCTTCATATTTCAAGCATGTAGACGTCTTCCCTTCCAAACATGATAGTTCCTCAACAAAGAAAGACATTCAATCTAAGGAAAAGGTGAATGCTAGATTTAGATGTATGCAACAAAGGCAAATATCTATGTTAGATCAATTCCATCAAACTTTTCACCCTTACATTCTTGATGTTGTTAATGATGGTCATTGTAGATATAGATGCATTGATGCTTTGTTTGGGATGAGTGAAGAGTCATGACCCCTTATCCGACATGATATCTTTAAAGAACTTAGTCAGTGGCGTGATGAATATGCAAGATTAATAACGATCGAGTTGAAGAATTGAGGAAGTATTTGTTAGTTGATTCACAATTAAGGGTACTTGTTGTTATACCTTACACTTTACTTAGTATGTTTTACATTTTTCTTCCATAATGATTTGTTTAATTAATTACAAGCTAATATCGAGAAGTAGATGTATTACAGACATAAGTTATGTTATTACTATAAATATAATGTTGTCTTAGTTTGTTTCTCATTGGTTCAAAATAAAACAATATTTCCATTACGTTCTACATCACCTTCTAATATAAGACAACATTGACTAATCACTATAGGACATGCTTATGGTTTTCATTTTGTGTAGGTAAAGTGATTAGTTTTTTTTTTATCAATTTAAAGCATTTTCATTTACTAATTTTATCTTTACAAGGTCACCTACAAAAAGGTTGTTCAATATTGATGGTGGATATCATATCGTCTAGCCATTAATATCCCGAGGGTTGGGTATGGTCATCCTTTTATGTTAGCATAATGCAAACATTTGTAGAGTTTATGTACTTCAATACCAGTTATGTAAAATTGTAGTAAGATTGATGTTTGCATTATGTAACTACATTTTATAAATGCAAATAATAAATATGAAGTTCTTTAGTTACAAACATTAATAAAAAGTTTAAAACAACATAAAACATAGTAAACACAATTTCTACTACATATAAATAACCGAAGTTTAAAACAACATTAAATAAACATATTACTAATAAAAACACTGTTATCAAGATGTAGATGAACGTCAACCTTATACATTATGATTTTCTCTACTGTTGAGGGCATGTTCTTCAAATGTCTCATGAGCTATCTATAACACCTTGTGAGTATGATCTCATGCTCCAGTGTCCTCACTCAGATCATGACAATCAATCATCCTATGAAAGATGCTCGCAATGCATCTAATAACGTCTTGCAATTATTTCGAAATCCAGTTAAAGGTTTTTACGAATTTCAAAATTCGATTAAAGGTTTCTACATATTTTGAAATCCAATTAAGGTGTTAACCAAATTTCAAAATATGGTTAAGATATTAAGATTTCAAAATCTAGTAAAGCCATTAAACAAATTTCAAAAATCTGGTTAACACCCAAAATCCATTTATACTTCTATCATACTTTGAAATCTGGTGAATCCTATTTCCACAAATTAGTAACTCTATACATTCCCAATTTCTACTTTCATTTGCATGTAATCTATTAAACCTTTATAAGCAAATATAACCGAAGAAATGTAACAAAAAATAAGAATTGTGGTGGTGCAAGAATAGGATGCAGACGAAAGCAAGGAGGGAGGAGGTGCGACTAGGTTTAGGTTAAAAAAAGTGATAGTAAAAGTGAGTGGATGGGATAATTATAAGAGAGAAAAAGAAAATTACCCTTTAAGTGTTTATAAAACTTTGAAGGTACAAGAACAAAACTTGTTGGTGTATAAAGAAGGTCCCTGATTTTCATAAGATTAGAATACAAGCCTCTGGGCTAAGTACTTGGACTCGTTGTGGTTAATGGGCTTTAGGCCCAACCCCTCCAGTTTGAACATGACTTCAACTTTAACAAAACAAATATAAAATCATGTTTAGAAAAATGAAGAAGAAATAAGAAAATAATATGATAAAACAGAAAGGTCAACTTTGATTTGAGACATAAGAAGACGGCCAACAACCAAGCACGTGAACGCCGTTCACGAACCAGAACCACGCAAGGAAACTTCCACAGACTGAAATGCCAAGACTAACCCAAATAACCCTAAGACCACGCATAAATTGGTGAGGGTATTTCTGTCAAGAACTGAATGTTCCAAGACGCTACTCCTTTATATTATCGTACACAGAAATGGTCGCACGCGGTGTCTGTCTTTAAATTTAATTTTGAAAATTCAACGCAACACAACACGCTTATTCGGTTACATAGCCAAATTATCACTTCTCTCATTATTTTCTTCACATTCACATAAGCAAGTCAATTTCAGAAGAAAATACAGCGTTTAGAGACATCATGGGAGAAGAAGGTTGCGAGTGCAGGCCACTTGGTTTTTTGATCGGATTGCCCTTTGCTCTCTTGGCCTTGATTTTATCTCTTGTTGGTGCAGTTATATGGGTTTTTGGGTATGTGTTTTTCTCTCAAATTTTCTATCTTTTTCTATGTTCAAATATGTTGCTTGGTTTTGTAAAAGTAAACAATATCTGTGCTATTGGGATTCTTTTGTTGTGTTTTATGCATTTTCTGCTTTTGGCCCAATTTGTGATTTTTTATTGTGGTGATGGGAACTGTGCAGATCTATATTGAGTTGCTTGTGTCCATGTTGCATTTGCTGCGCGGGATTGGCCAATTTGGCTGTGAGTCTGGTAAAGCTTCCAGTGAAAGTTCTGAGATGGTTCACTCGACAAATTCCTTGCTAGACAGCTTTTTCGTCTACCCCTTTTCGATTCGTTTGTTGCATTTGTTGGGTCTTGCCACGGCCCTTTTCTATTTC
Source organism: Vigna umbellata (assembly GCF_029865625.1). Lineage (NCBI taxonomy): Eukaryota > Viridiplantae > Streptophyta > Magnoliopsida > Fabales > Fabaceae > Vigna > Vigna umbellata. Next base: position 35,730,619 of record NC_142170.1, on the reverse strand, counting down.
TTGGATTTGCCTATTCTTGTGATTCATGGATTCATAACGATCATTTACAGCTAATATTTGATTCTTTTTCCTGTCTAAATTATCTTCTCTTTCTCTGTGTCTAATCAAAAGAATTGGACGTTGACGTTTCATTCAGCATCGATAAGATGAATTGGAACGCCAATTCAGAGCCTGAAAGGTTTGAGTGTCACAGGTTCCAAAAGAAACAAGATTTTGGTATCTTTTGATTATTGTTAGAAGTAGTTGTATCTTCTTTTAAAGAAACCTTTTATAAAATGTAAATAAAACTTTATCTTACCAATTGAATTTATAAAATAAATATTGTTTCCTAGTTAAATTTGTTGACTTTAACTTCTATTAAGAATCTTACCAAAGAAAAAACTTATAAGCATGATGGAATAAAAGGACCCATTTTAATGAATTTTGTATTTCATAAACTAATCAATTAATTCCAATCTTTAAAGGGCCAAATTTGGGATTTACTGAAGAAGAATTCTTCAAAATTTATGGTTTCTTTTGAGGAAGATATAAGGCGGAGTAGTCTAGATGGACATTTGTGGCTCCTTGTTACCATATTATTTGCCGTCCTTGGATTAATATAAAGAATATGTTATATTACTACACATCATTTGCATAAAAACCTTCTCTACCTATTTTTTTTTCTAGGGGACAGCTAATTGTTTTCACCAGTGTCTTCATATTTTTAGTGTCAGCTCCATTGCTTTTTGCACTTAATCTTCTCATTATTGTTGTCGGTGGAAGGGTATAGATTGTAAAAGACTCTTTTCTCTCTCTATATACATGAAAATAGAGAAGAAAGCATGTGTGCGGTGGTGAGACAGAAAAGAAGAAAACAGAAGTGAACAAAATGTAATTGGCGGTTTGGATTGCATCTAGATAATTTTTTACTACATAAATTTTTTTCATTAATTTAAATTATATTGCATCCAGACTTCAACATGTGATCATATCAATAAATCTTTCTTCAGCATCTTATCGTTAAATGCCTTCGTCTATATGATTTAAATCATAAAAAAAACTAATAAATATTAGTTACAACATAGATCTTTTTGCTTGATATCCACAAACAACCATAATACATAAACACAATTTAAGAGTAACTTAGAAAATCAAATAATTTTAAAATTTTTTAATTTTACATAATGTTGATTCATTGGATAAGTCTGGTAAGCGAGCCACGTTATTCAAAAAGTCCATATCTGTAATTTTCATTTTCTGTTATTTTTGTGTGTTTTGTGCTTTGAGTTTTATTTTATGGTTTCTAGATTTACTTAAACTTATGTATATCAAAAGCTAATGTAAACATTTTTTTAGTCACATTATGTGTTTGCATTCTTTAAGAGAGGATCTTGGTTTTTGGATTAAAACTCTAATTCTTATAAAAGATTAACATCTTTATGGAGAATCTTTACTTTACCTATCAATATGCTAGATTGTGGCATTCTCATCTCTATCTTATTTTGCATTCAACTCTAATTTATTTTTGTTCTATCTCTTGAGGATTCAAATTCAGAAAAAATCAGATTTTTTCTGGACAAGATTGTATCATTTGATATTCAAAACAAGGTTCTAGTTTGATATTTTTTCTTAGATACCAAATATTATCTGGTATCTAGAACAAGGTTTTGGTTTGAATATTTTCTTTTATCTTATTTTTTGTCATAAAAGAATAATATTTTATCCCATTCCTTTGAATTATTTTTTAGATTTTTGTGTTCTTCCTTTAAGTTGTGTATTTATACATTTGATTTGTGAAAATTATTTATTTTTTTTGTTTTCTATTATTTGTAGTCCCACTTAATGATTTTCCCTGATATTGAGTTTTGGTATTTGAAGAAAAATTTGTTTAGTTTTCTTTATTTGTGTGTTGAATTACAAAATTGAAAAGAAAAAAAGACTAGTAGATCCAAGTCAAAAGGAAAAAATATATATATTGAAAGAAAAAAAATTAAGGATCCAACCGTAAAATATATGTAAATTAAGGAAACAAACATATATTGCTTATGATTGTTAAGATCTTAAATTATATTTAGTTTTTTTTTTTAGAGTCTTTGTGATGTCTCATTTAACTCTTTTTGATAATCCTATTATTTTTTTTATTGTTTATTTTTTTTAAAAAAATCCTTAAAGTTTTGTCTAGAATTTTGTATTTTCTATGACTTCTTGAGTCAATATTTAGATCCCGTAATGTTTTTCACATTGTTTGTTCACTATTTGCGTAAGTTACTAGAGTTCTTTGTCAAGTACTAAAGAAAATTTGAGTGTTAAAGGCAAGAGAGTAGAGTTTTGTATTTTCTTTGACCTTTTGAGTCAATATTTAGATCTCATAACATTTTTCACATTGTTTGTTCACTATTTACATAAGCTAGTGGAGTTCTTTGTCAAGCACTAAAGAAAATTTGAGTGGTAAGAGGCAAGAAAGTACATTCAAGAAAAAGCATATAAGTGTGATACACAAGTGAAAATTGAATGAAACACTTAGATGAGTGGTGAGAATCTAAATATATTTTATTATTTTATTTTCCTAACCTTTTACACGATTTATCAATATTGAACAATGCAACATATTTTAGCATAGGAATCTTTTTGGAAGTTGTGTGTTCATGAGGTCTTGGTGGAGAAAATCAATACCTTAGAGTCCAAAATTGTAAAGTTGACTAGCAAGATCTTTAGTATTAAAAGGAATCACAAGTCTAAAAAATTGTTTTCCCAAGAATTAAATCAAGTGCTATAAAATGCTCCAAACGTGAAGGTTGTGGGCATAAAACTCATCAGTGTCCCAATTGGAATACAAGTCCCATGACTACTAATGAAGACCTCAAGAACTACATTCTATATTTGAAAAAGGAGGAAGAAAGGACTTTGTAAAAATTGGGTTAAATATGCTTTTAGTCCCTGAACTATCAAGCGATTTTGGTTTTCATCATTCTTCGAAAGGTTTGTTCATTTTCGTTCTCTTAGTTTGAAAACTCGTATTTTTAGTCCTTAAAAAGCAACGACATTAAGTTTTCTGTGAGGTGACAAACAACGAGCCACGTGTGATGCCACCTTCCGTGATTACTGTGTGTCATGTTGCTTTTCTTTTTTCAAATCAGATTAAGTGATTGCCACGTTTTCGTTTCTGAAATCAAATTACAGTTATTTGAAAATAATTAGGGTTCTTAACTTATCTTTTTTTAATTGGGGAAAAGTAGTTTTACTCGAAGCAAGGAGTTTAAGCAAGGTGGTCGTTGTGCTGGTCGTGAAAGAAATGATGGTTGTGAAAGACAAGCGTAAGCAATCAAGGTAAGTTTTTGTTTTTGCTTTTCGTTTATGGTTGGTCCAATTTGGTGATTCTGGAAAGCCAATTGTTGCTTTGTTTGGCGGCAGCGAAAGCAACAACTATGTCGGAAGAAGAAGATACAGTGGAGTATGCAATCGTGTAAAAAAGTCCCTCCGCTCGACCAAACAATTCTCTAAGTAAGCCTTCAGCGTCCTCCAACTCGGGCAAGAATTCGAGTTTGAATCCGAATCGGGCAACAGAGAGGGAGCCGCGAAGAAAGTGTCTGGTCGAAGCAGAGAAAGCATGGGATTGAGGACCGTTGGGAAGGTGGCTCGTGCTCCGGTTCCTAAACAGAGCAGAGAATATGCTGGGCGTGCAAGGTAACAAAGTTGTCATGGTATTTGGTTCGCAACGAATAGAGGGGTTTAAAAGGGTGAAGTAATAAACCTAGTTAGCGGTTAGGTTGAAAGTGAATATAGCTGGAGCTTTGAAGTGGTAATGGAGTTATGCAAATGCAAAATCATGGAGATTTTGTTGTAGTGTAGACCTTCCTGCTTCCCTTTCTTCTCCTCATTTCCTAGGTTTTAGAAAATCCAAAGGGCCCACCCATATCATATTTCACAATTTGATTTGAAAAAAAAAGAAAAGCAACGTGGCACATAGTAATTAGGGAAGGTGGCTTCACATGTGGCTCGTCGTTTGCCACCTCACAGAAAACTTAACGTCGTTGCTTTTTAAGGACTAAAAATACGAATTTCCAAACTAAGAGGACGAAAATGAACAAACCTTTCGAAGAGGGACGAAACCCAAAATCGCTTGATAGTTCAGGGACTAAAAGCATTTTAACCCGTAAAAATTAGATGTGTTGAAAAGAAGACAAGAGCAAACGTTTAAAAGAACACATATAGAAGCACTTATAGACATGGAAGAAAGAGAAACTATAGGAAAAGAAAAGAAAGAGGGCGAAGAAAGAGAAAAAAAGAGAAAAAGAAGAGAAAGAGAAGAGAGTGAGAGAGGAGAAAGAAAATAGAGAAAAAGAAGAGAAAGAAAAGAAATCACATGAAATCATTCCATATACATTCATACACAAGAACTAGTCTAAGAAGAACCACTAAATAGCATAAAAATCCCTTTAAACTCATCCTTACAGAAGTAGTGCTCAACCCCATAAACTAGCGCTCAACACTACAACCATTGGAAACCTGACGCTCAACCCAAGAATCCTGGCACTTAGCCCCAGCGACACTGGAAAGTGGCGCTCGAGTGCCATGACAGAGGTGCTCAACACCATATCAGAACTTGAAACTCTACTTCTATGACTTTGGGCATTTCCTACATCACTTCAATTAATCCCTAGGACCCTCTTGACATTGAGAAACCTCAAAAAACACAACTCTAACTCAAAATGACCACTTCAAACCAAATCAACTTCCCTAAACTACCCAAGTTCATTTATACTCTTTCTAACACCAATTTCAATCAACAAAAGGTACAAACAAGTCATAAATGACTTTATGGCAGACCCCAAATCATCCTTTTTTTACCCTAAACCTTCTAACTTGAAATATCACTAGTCAAAACCCCTAAAACTAGTTCCAAACCAAGTTAAACTCCACCTATCAACCACTAAACACTATTGCATTAGATTTCACTCCTTTCAACATCAAAACCAGTTCTAAATGACAGAATAACCAATCTTAAATTTTTGATTTTTTGTTCTAACCCTTATATCAAAAATTCACATTTCAAAACCCCTTAATGTGAACTTAAAACCTTATAAAACCATCACATTGATCCATACAAATTTCCCTATCAGATTTTTACCAACTCAAGGTGCTAACAAGTCATAATTAACATGTAACCAAACATGAAACATCAGATTTCTCAATCCACACCCTATCTCACAAACTTGCCTATTAAAACCTCCCATTTTCAACCACAAAACCTATGTATTTGATAACTCATCATTCCTTAAACCTTGCTATAAATTCCAGACATCAAGACATCATTATAACATACAATTCATGGTCACAAAAACATTCAAAGCACATCATATCATAATTAAATCATCAAATAATCAAATATATTCATTTAAAGAAACTAATAATAACATGAATATTTAGATTAATTATTATACATGCAAGCACCAAATTTACACAACAAACATAATAAAAATACAAACGCTAGTTTCTCTTACCTTACACGGAAGTTACGAAACTCTAAGAACAAACACTCTTTGCTTCCTACAAAAGGAACTCTATAAACACCTACGAATCACCAATTGTGATAGGAAAGAGTCCTTAGGATGAAAAATTGAAAAAAAAAACAAGAAATGAACACCAATGATACATGTGTCGGGGTTTCCTAAACATGATCATAAACAGAGAATAAAAAGAGAGATAGAAACTTACTTACTCTAAACGAATAACAGATAGATTAAAAATAGAAATTACTCAGTTGTAATATTATAGGAACTTCCTAATCATCAAACAAATGATCGATGAGTAAGATTTCTTAGAGAAGGAAGAGAAAACTAAAGGAATAGTTTTAAAAATAGAATTGTGATTTAAGTAATGAGACGAGTTTAAAAAATTCTATTTATATAAATAAGTTATTTTATTTTTAATATACTCAATCTCATTATTTTAAAATACCTATCAACTCTAATACTTTATTTTTTAATTCTTACATACCACATCAATATTACTATTTCAATACAAATATTAAGAAGAACCGAATCCAATCCATAAATGTATAAGAAAGTCTAACAAAAATTTTAGGAATAAAAACTAAACATTATCGATTGTATAAAATATGTTGATTGATAGTCAATTATACTTTTACGATTATAACTAAGGACCGTGTTTCATAATATACAACTCTTTCAAATTCATTAGTGTATAAAATTTATTTATTATTTAATTTCAAATTTATTATTCAAGTAAGAAAATTTGAAATAATTTAAACTAAACATTAAATTATTAGATAAAACAAAAACACACAAAATAGAAACAACATAATTTCAAAGACAATATTTTATCATTTACTAAGCATAAAAAATTACCAATTTAAGATCAAGGATAGATATATGTTATTACAAACACATTGATTTCATTTTTATTCACAAGGGCATCAAATCCAACATTTTCTTCATTTTTTATCCTACCAAGACATCTCAAATAGACAAATCTAAACAGAAATAATTTGTCTCTACCTCTTCTTAATAATTACCTAGAAACAAACGTAGGCTAAAAGATAAAAAAAAAACTATATTTGAATTTAGTTTCTTTTATTTGCTAAGTTATCTTGAAACAGACACAAGCTAAGTAAAAGACACATGAATTTAGTTTTTTTTTTTTCTATTTATTGAGTTACTCTCTCTTATTTGTTTTATCTATCTCTAAAGAATAATTAAATCTTTTTATTAAATTCTTTAAAAATTTTATAATAGGTTTTTTTTATTACAACTAATGAAATTTAAGGTCGAGGACAAATGTGTAATTACAAAAACAATAATCTTATTTCTTCTCATGGACTGGGCACAAATCTAACCACCTCTTCCTTTCATCCTCCCAAGACATCTTAAACAGACCAATCTAAACACAAATAATTTATCTCTCTGTCTTCTTATTAATTACCTTGAAACAAACATAGACTAAGAAAGTAAAAGAGTACATTTGAATTTAGTATTTTTAATTTATTTATTGGGTTAGTCTCTTTTTTTTTTATTTGTCTCTATTTAAAAAAAAATAATTGAACCTTTTTATTTAATTCTTTAAAAGTTTTCTAACAAGTTTCTTTAATAATTTTATTATAATTAATGAAAATTAATTTCAAAAACAAATGTGTAATTACACGTACAATCATTTCTTTTCTCATCACCATATTCAACCAACTCTTCCTTTTTATCCTTCCAAGACATATCAAAGGAGAGTTGCTCCCTTTCTAAAAATACTCTATCTTAATTTAATTTAATTTATCTTTTTTAAAATCCTAAATCTTTCTACATCCCTATCCCTACACACTCCTTACACCTACATCACATACTACATAAGGGAGGCACAACTGGGAAGTTCGTGATGTGTCTGCCAAGCATGGTTTTAAAATATGCTACTGGTACCAAAACATGGTTTAGAATATGCTATTGGTACTAAAACAGAGAGTTCCAATCTAAGAAAGCGAAAAATTGTTAAATATGGAAATACTATCGAACACTCATCATCACATGATTTTTCTCCTTCCTCTGACTCAAGTTTGTTTTCACATGTTTAACAAAACCATGAGTTCTATTTTATGAGCCTAAGAAAATAAAATAACTAAATATCTAAATAAATAAATAACTAAATAACTATAGATAGAATAAAGTTAATCCCATCCTCTAACTACCTTTTTTGCAATATATAGGATTGGTTTTTTGCAATATATAGTAATAGAAAAATATGTTCAATAGCAATACAAATCAAGTCCTAAAACCAAACATCTGAACACCTGCAGATACTACACATACTGACCAAAGTCCACGTATTAAAAATCTAACATAATAAAGACTAATATGTGTGAAGACTTAACATGTGGTTGGACGGATGTCAACATTTGTGGACTCTCGGTTATTAAACGGATGTCAGTATTACAAATATCGATATTCGTTTGTCCTTCAACAGATGTCGATATTCGTTTACGGATGTTGATATTCGTTTAAGAATCCAACGCATATTCACATTCGTTTAAATATTACTAAAGAATAAAAGAGGGATGGAGATGTGCAAGAAGTAGTGTGTCGTGATGGAGGGAGTAACTCTCATATCAAAGAGACCAATCTAAACACAAACAATTTGTCTCTCTCTTATCAATAATTATCTTTAAAGAGAGTAAAAATATACATATGAATTTATTTATTTTATATATTGAGTTACTCTCACTTTTTTTTTATCTATCTTTCTTTTCATCTTTCTCTCTATAAGAAAAACATGATTGAACTTTTTTATTTAATTCTTTATATTTTTTATAATAATTCTTTTTCATTGATTTTGTTATAATAAATAAAATTTAAGATAGGGGACAAATGTGTAATTGCAAGCACAATCATTTCATTTCTTCACATGGTGAGGGGTAATTAATACATCTTCATTTTCCATTTTATCCTCCCAAGACATTTCAAACATACCAACTTAAAAACAAAAAAATCCCCCCTTTCAAAAAGAATACACGTGATTTTCTTTTTAAAGTTTATTGAGTTACTCTCTCCTATTTTTTTAGCTTATCTATATTAGAATATAATAATTGAATATTTTTATCTAATTCTTTATAATTTTTATAACAAAGACAAATGTTTAATTACAAATTTCTTCTCATATGGGCAACAAATTCCACCTTCTTTTCCTTTTTGTCGCGGTAACGAATCATTCAGTCAAACTCGATCCGATTCATTACGAGTTGATCACTTAATGAGTCAATTTAACCCAATTATTTATTAGTAAATTAAAAAAATTTGAATCTGTCTCGACCCACCACGGGTTGATAGGTTAAATGGATTGACTTACTAAGTCACTTAATTATATATTTCTTTTAAATCCAAAAAAATTACAATTTTTTTATAATTCAAATTAAATAATTTCACTCTAAAACGATGTTAAACTCCAAAGACAATTCAGAATAAAAAAAATTAACATACAACTCAAATATAATCCAAAAGCAAACTCAAAAAGATGAATAAATAAATTTATAATATTTTATTCTCTTAAAATATCTTTTTCTTTATTCCTATTTACAATTCAATAAAAAAATGTTAACTAATAATATTTTAACATAAAATAATAAATAATTAAATTAAACTAGGTAGGTTGGTGAGCTAACCTGGTTCATCAACAATAAAAAAAAATGTTAATTAATAATATTGGTTCATCACGGGTTCAACCCAGGTGAACCGGGTTTAAGTGAGTCAAATTAAAGATTAGTCCGTATATTTTTTTCAAACCTAATCTGACTCAAACCCATGATGTGTCAGATTGACCGGGAGGTTCTAATCCATTTTAATAGCATTACTTTTCATTCTTTCAAAAACATTTCAAACATGCTAATGTAAAAACATGAATTTATTTATTTTATTTATTGAGTTGGTCTATTATTCTTTATCTAACTCTATTTTAAAAATAATAATTGATGTTTTCTATTTAATTATTATAAGTTTTATGAAAATTTTATTTTGTTTATTATTTAATTATATTAATGAAGTTTAAGTTTAAGGACAAACTTGTAATTGCAAGCACTATCATCTAATTTCTTCTCCTGGACGAGGGCAATAAATCCATGCCCCTCTTCCTTTTTATAGTCCCAATATATCTCAGAGATCAATCTAAAGACAAACAATTGGTCTCTCCTCTTCTTTGTAATTAATTACCTTGAAACATACACAAGCTAAGAGAGTTAAAGAGTAGTGACTTTAGTTTTTTTTTTTTTTTTAAATTTAGTTACTCCTTTCTTATTTCTATTTTAGAAAAGAATAATTGAACCTTGTTATTTAATTCTATAGAATTTTTATTATTGTTTTATTATAATTAATTAAATTTAAGATCAAGGGCAAATGTATAAGCACAACCACGATCATCTTAATTAATATAAAAATATTATATATACCTGTATAAAAAATGGATTCGTTTTTTTTTTCAATTTTACCCTTTAAGCAATTGGTATTTTAAATTCATGTTTATATTTTTACTCTTTAAATAACCAGTATCTCAATTTAATTATTTTATAAATTAAAATAATTATTTTACCATTTTACCTTTTAAGAACTATCTTTGAAATTTAAATAATTATTTATTATAAAAACTATTTAATAGTAAACATTAATAAAAAAGTATCTATTTTTATAATACTTTTCAATAAAAATTACTTTAGAATTTAATAAATATTTTCCATAATAAAAAATAGTAGAACCAAGATTAGCACATATCTCCTCTAGTAGAGAAACATATTCAGACTATTAAAGCAAAAACATTATGTGTTTAACGTTAGAAAACGAAAAGACAAATGTTAGAATAATTGGTGACAATTTTGTAAATAGGTGTTTAATTTAGACGTCAAAATTTATACTTTTTCGACGTCCTATGCTCATTAGACGTTGGGATTCTCATTTTCTGACGTCATATTAGGTCATTTTCACCAAATCTTTGGCGCGAAAGTGAAAATATACTCATGTATGACATTGAATGCCATAGTTTCAAACGTAAAAGAGGTATAAGACGTCTGAATATCACTTTTCAAACGTTATATGTTTTGAATTCATTAAAAATTTAGGTGTGAGGTTGAAAATTCATTGCACGAAACTCTCTTCTCTGCTCAAACCCTTTTCGGACAAAGCTTTCGGCAACTAGCACATGTAATTTTTCTTTCATTTTATACAAATGCATGTTGATTAACTACTCTAGGTATAATTTTCTTTTAGAGCATAGACGCATTCTCCTTTCTCCCTCACTGAAGGTAACACTTTATTCTGGCGAACCCATCTTTAAGAAGGTTAGTTTTGTTTTCATTTGCGTTTTTATGGGTTATTAATTGGTTGAACTTGTTGGTATTATTGATATTAACATTGTTGAACTTATTTGTTGTTCATACACGATATATATCCAAACTTAGGGTAAAATCGAGAGTATATTCCAAACAACTACAAATAACCTGAAAATTTGTTCAAAGTACTAAAATATCATGAGAAGCCCCCACAAAAAAATTTGGATCAAATTTCAACGTCTAAGTATGTGACATATTTTTAAAAAGTTTGGAAAAAATAAAATAAATTGAAGAAAAATAAAAAATTACCTTCTTTTGAACATTTAGAAGGAACAACCAATTTGCGGGTTGCCATGGGCTTGAAAATTTTTTCCTACCCCCAATAGATATATAATATTATCAAATCTACCAAAGTGGAGCAAAAGTTATGATCGATTAAAGATCTATCACAATTAATTATCAAAATAAGGGCTCTTAGGATTTTTCTCTGAAATAGGGGTTCTAAGGAGTGATAAAAAAAATTTCAACCATAAACAATAACCATAACTATCAAAACCAAAAATCAGAAGTTAATACTACTTTTCACTGTAACATCATTAACTTGTGATAACTTTTGTTTATTTCATACAAAGGCTTAATGTCCAGCTATGCAATCAGTGAATGACATGTCATTTAACTACTGACCAGCCTTGACTGAAACATGATGCAGTCAATGAGCAACTACCACATGGCAGCCCCTTCCCTACCCAAAAAATTAGGGTTTTTGAATGCAAGAGGGAAAGACTTCCTTACGCTTTCACTGCAGAGGAAAACTGAATGGGTTTCGTGATGTTGCTACTCCAAGATGAAGCTCGCGATGGTCCAACTGACCATGGTAGGTCTGTCGGAGTTTCGTGATAGCTTTTGTTTATTTCATACAAAGGCTTAATACCACTGATTATCCCAATTTTTGTCAACTTTGTTCAAAATGGTCCAATTTTTTAAAAAATGTTCAATGTAGTCCTAAACATTGTAATTTTTGTTCAATTAAGTCCTTTTTGCAAACGTCGTTTAAATATATACGACTAAATGTCCAGCTGTGCAATCAGTGAATGACATGTCATTTAACTACTAACCTGCCTTGACTGAAACATGACGCAGCCAATGAGGGACTATCACGTGGCAGTCCCTTCCCTACCCAAAAAATTAGGGTTTCTAAATGCAAGGGGGGAAGGCTTCCTTACGTTTTCCCCGCCAGAGGAAAACTGAATGGGTTTTGTGATGTTACTACTCCAAGATGAAGCTCGCTGATGAATCAATATTTTATACTATTCACTTAGTTTTCTGCACCGAATGGTGTTAGTGAATTGTGCTTAATTCTAAATTATTGTCTTATTTTCACTGAGCTAACTATATAAGGGATCGACACCACTCTTTACTCAAAACCTTAAGGCAATGAGTTAATGGGTCTTTCTTCTTTATATACTGCTCTACTTTCTCATTTCTATCCAATGTGGGACTTAGACTCACACTTGGATTCCCAACATCTCCTCTCAAGGGGAGTCCCTTCCACATAGATATACTCCCCCTCCAGCGGAAGCATTCCCAACCAACCACAACTACGAGTAGCCCTTTCCAACTGTTGTATCTTAACGGAACTTGCTTACCTGGATACCCTTTGTCAAGAAGACTTTTGGTATAGGGATCATTATACTCGGCGCCGATCACCAAGACAAACCATCAGCTCTGATACCACTGTTGGGTCTATCGATGAGGAGGTTCCTGTGGGTTACACAAACACCAATAACATCTGAGCCAACTATATAAGGGATTGACACCACTCTTTACCCAAAACCTTAAGGCAATGAGTTAATGGGTCTTTCTTCTTTATATACTGCTCTACTTTCTCATTTCTATCAAATGTGGGACTTAGACTCACACTTGGATTCCAAACATTTTTTTAAAACGATCAAAAACACCAATTTTCATTTCTCATATACATCCAAAAAGACATACATCATTTAGCTCATCGGACTGAGAAACACTTAACCTCTCGGGAAATATATAGAGATAAACGAAACCAAGTATATTATAACCAAAACGAAATTAACCTATTTTTCTAAAAAGAGCCATTAAAACCCTAAAACTCTTGAGAGGCAGACCCAATTTTGCCTTCCCCCTTGCCAACCTTCTTGGGAAGAAGAGTTCGATGAATATTGGGCAACACACCTCCATTGACAATGGTGACAGACCCCAAAAGCTTACTCAGTTCCTCATCATTCCTCACCGCAGCATTACCGGCCAGTTCCAAAACCTCGGCTGCCAAATATTCAAGCACTGCAGAGAGGTAGACTGGAGCACCGGCACCAACACGCTCAACATATTTGCCCTCGTGCGTGATAGTAGAAATTGGGTGATCCGATAACGGCCTGATAGCGGGTGGAATAGAAGAATAGAATGCCCATTTAGAATTAGCTAGGATAGGCTCTAACCATGACTCTAATACCATATTAGAAAGTGGGTTTTAAGCCTAACTCAATCCCACAAAACCGGCTTGGAAGGTGAGGTTTACACCTCACTTATATATTATAATTTGACCTTATCATTAGTCGATGTGAGACTTAAAAAAAGAAAATAATTTAAGGCAATTGAAAGAAGACCTTTTGAGAAAAAAAATGCAACAATATACTTCAAATATATACGAAAAAAAAAGAATGCAAAAGAGAACACAATATTTGAATAGTATATATATATATATATATATATATATATATATATATATATATATATATATATATATATATATATATAATGTGCTTTAAGCGTTTTATAGGTATTTAAATATCTCGTTTTTTTAATTATTGTTTTAACAAAAATCCATTTTTTATAATTTTTTTTAAATTTCATGTTAACATATATTTTATATTTAATTAATATATAAAAATCATCTGTGCCTATATAAAAATTGGATTCGTTTTCTTACAATTGCTTTTCTAATTTTACCCTTCAAATAACCGTTACTTTAAATTCACATATTTACATTTCCCTTTTTATCCTTGACCGCATATAATTTTAATTATTTTATATATTAAAATAATAATTTTATTATTTTATCTTTTTAATAATTACTTTATAAAATTTAAAAGCTATTCAATAGTAAAACATATATGCAAATGATTTGTTCTTATTATACTTTAATAAAAATTATTTTATAGTTTCATAAATATTTTCTATAATAAAAAATAAAAGTGCATTCATGACGATTTAGTAAGTATATTTTCACTTGTTGGGAGCCATGACATTTAGACATTCGTTCCAAATCGATAAATAAAATTTGCAAGATAATTGATATTTGCAAGTATTTATTATTTGTGGATAATATATGTTATATATTTTATTATTTGTGCATAAATAAATTAGATTGAGTATTATATTATATTTACGGATATTTATTACTTATAAAAAATTAAAATTAAAATTTAATTTATATTATATTATATATATTTTTATTTTATTATCGAAAATTTACAAAATATAATAATCTATATTTACAAGTATCTACTAATTTTAAAATGCTCATGAATATTTTTTAAACGGATATTTAGTAAGTAATGAAACAAGTAATAAGTAGATATTTTTGTTGCAAGTTAGTTAATAGATAGATAATATTCATGTTCGACCTAACTCGTTGTCATCTTCAACTGAGACTGTAATACACAGTCTATATCTGTACATGTTTAGATTAGTGTGCTTATAAAATGTTGTATTAAGACCGATATATCAATGAAATTATGTAACTTAACATAAAAAATAATAATTTTTTTGTAACATTGTTATTTATGTTATAAAAGTACCTTTTTAAAATTAATTTCAAATATATTTATTAACCATAATTTTTAAATTTATAAATTAGAGTATTTTTGAAATAATAATATTTAATGAATTATGGTGAAATTTATTATTTATATTTAATTTTATCAAACATTTTATTTTTCTACTTGTATTTGTAAAGGGAGGAAGTAATACATTTTGTTTTAGTAGGGATTTTGTGGGACCAGTGTCTTATGTATCCTCTTTGCTTTCGAACGCTGAGGTACCTGCAAAAGGAACTCTGACGCTCAAGTTAGAAGCGATTTTGGGAATTGTGTATCACAATTGTATGTTTAAATTTTGATCGAAATTTTGATCGAACGTAAGTAGAGTGTATTGGAGTGTGAGTCGAACGTATCTGCTGTTGGCACTGACCTTGTATTTATAAGTCATCTCATGCATCATAAACTGACACAAGACCAATAAAATATAAATAGACTTACCTTAAAATTTGGTTGGTTGTTCATAAACCGTCTATCAATATTTTTAATTAGATCTTTAATCAGATATCTTTGATTATTTTATCATTTGTTGGACATTTGGCCCAATAATAAAGTGCTGGCCAAATTGTGGCCAACATTAATAGAATCGTTTGTCCTGATTGATCATAGTGGTGACCGAACGGTATTGAGTGGATGACCGTTCAGTCTCTACTAGATTTCAAGGTTAAAATTTGAAAAACATGAGTATTTACATCGTTCATTCTTCTTAGTTTTTTTAATAAAACCCGTTTTTTATGAATATTTTTTAAAATTCAAGTTAACATCAATTTTTTATTTAATTAATATACGTAAAATTATAATAATAGAGAAGATATAATAACACATGAATGTTCATTAAAATAAATAAAAAATTAAATGTAATAGGTTATTATTAGAAACATGAAAATTAAGTGCTTTACTTTGTCTTTGTTAACTGATTTATGTTTAAATGATTTGTAATTATTATTTAAAAAGGAAAAATAAAATGTTTAGAATAGTATCCGGGCTAGATGTTGGTGGTAATAGAAGGAATAAGAGTCACGTTGATATTCATTTGACACCTTTAACAAGATAAGTTGATATTCCTTTGACACATAAGATGGATTTAAAAGAATAATTTTTTTAATTTTTCGAAAAAGAAAAAAAAGAAAAGATAGTATGGAATCAATGTAAAAAAGTTACGTTTCTGAGATATTATTTATTTATAATAAAAGAGTGTATTTTATTTGACATGGATCAGAATTTTGATTGGAGTTGTAGCGTTAATGCAACTGAAGATTTATTTTAAATATTTATTTGTTAGCAGTTATGAGTAATAAAAGATTGACAATAAATGGTCTCATAATTACCTATTTCAAATATTTTTGACAGCAATGCAAAAAAACAAAGGATAATAAATATTTAAGGACAATAACATCTGCATGAACGAAAATTGCAGTATAAAGCGGTGATCTGAAGAACGGAGTAGACACTCACTGTCAACCCGTTGTGAATTGTGGAACTTTTCACGACATTCTGAACCGAAAAAACTGAAAAGAACGGTGTATTCAAAACGCCAAGCTGACGAAGCGAAAGCGAGAAGCGGAAACACCAAATATGGGTGTTGATTACTACGACATCCTTCAGGTCGATAGGGATGCTAAGGAAGAGGACCTGAGGAAAGCGTACAAGAGACTCGCCATGAAATGGCACCCCGACAAAAATCTCACGAAGAAGGAAGAGTCTGAAGCAATGTTTAAACAAGTATCTGAAGCGTATGAGGTTAGTTTCTCTTCAAGGTTGTCACAAAGATTCAATCTTTGAATGGTGGGTTTCGTTTAAACAAAATTAAAGATTTCCCATTTTTATTTAACTTACGTTGTTTTCTCATGGAAGGTTTTAAGTGATCCCCAGAAAAGGGCACGTTTTGATAATACTCTAAAACCTCGGGTGGAACCTGCTGCTGATGCTGGTGCATCTGGTGATGGTGGACCCACCCGATACCAGAACCCGCTCCCCAAAGCACCTCCAGTGGAGCGCAAGTTGCCTTGTACTCTGGAGGAATTGTACCAGGGAACCACCAAGGAGGTGAAAATAAGTCGAATAACCATAGATCCCTCAGGGTAAGTAGTTTGTCTTTTTGTTTCAACTTCCTGAATTCCCGTTTGTTTCTAATGCCAATGTGCAGTACTCAGTGCTGGTGTTATGAAAATGGTTTTGATTTTGGTTTGGTACAAGTTCAGTTCTCTGAAGGTAAATTTTAGTTTCATTGAGATCCTTAATTTGATGGAAATCGTAGACAAATGAAACTGGATTGTGGATCTGGCGAATCCAAAACCCTTGATCTTGTTGCTGAAATTGCAGTTATGAACAGGTTTCTAAATCCTGGGTAATAATTCTTGGATTTTGAACCGGAGTAAGGATTCAAAGGGTATGGTTATGTAAAGAAGAAACTAGCTTGGCTTGTAACCGTTTAATAGTTTTTGCTCAATGTATCACCAAAGAGTGTTGTGCTGATTTTTGTCAGTGTTTCATTTTGTGGTGAGTGCTATGCATGAAAAATCACACTCGAGAACTTGCTTGCTTGAATCTATTGTGTGGACACTTTTTTCAGTTGTGTATTTTTACTGATGTATGTAGCTTGCATAGAATATCCTGCAAAAGTTTTTGTGGTTCTGGTTGATGTAGCAAATGGTAATTGTTTGTCTTACTGAGAAGCATTTGCTTCTTAACTTTTGAAATGAGAAAGAAAAAGACCAGAAGCTTCTGGTAATTATTTAACACTGCAAAAACTTGTTATCCTTAGCGCGTGATGAATTTCCTAGTTTGTTGTTTGATTCATTTCCTTGTGGATGCAGACAACGTAAGCTGGTGGAAGAGGTATTCATAGTGGAAGTGCAGCGTGGTTGGAAGAAGGACACCAAGCTCACGTATTTGGAGAAGGGAGGTGAAGTGGAACATCACAGACCAGCTGATCTTATTTTGTTTATATATGAAAAACTCCACAGGGTTTATACCAGAGATGGAAACGACCTTGTGGTGACCCAGAAGATATCTCTTGTGGAAGCCTTGACAGGGTGCACTGTTAACCTGGTCACCCTTGATGGAAGAAACTTAACTGTGCCTATCGACCAAATTATTCATCCTGAATATGAGAAGGTTGTTGAAAGAGAAGGAATGCCTCTCCGAAGGGATCCAACAAAGTTCGGAAACTTGAGGATAAAGTTCAAAATCACATTCCCAGACGACCTCACTCCTGACCAGAAGCTCGAAATGCAGAAGCTTTTGAGTGATTGAAACGTTCATTTTGATTCACAGAGCAACTCTTGCGGCTCCTTTACATGAAAATGCATGTTGGATTAGAATAATCTTGATAGGGTCAAGTCATGAATTTGGCTTTTACTTCAAATTTGAGATTTTTTTAGGGATTACAACTTTGTTTCTGTATTGCGGGTGTGTGTGGTTCTTAGTCTGAGGTTGAGTCCTTGTCATTCCAGAGAGTTTTGAGCATAGAAAATTTTTGAGAAATAAAACTTTTCTTTCTTTGTTAAAGATGAGGCTGTTGACGAAGAAGTTATTATCCTCGTGATTGTGCAGTAAATGCGTAGACATATTCTTAGCTTAGCAGCCTTTTAATGTCTGGAATGTCAGGTAGTTTATATGATCAAGGTAAAAAGCTTTTCTAATTTCTTGAAAAAAGTAACAAGCTTTTCGCTTCCCTTTTTCCGAGACACGACTTCAATGACTTAGAACATGTTTATGCTGCTATTTTAGACAAATAGCTTTCTAATAAATGTAGAGACTTTTCAAAAAAGGTGAGGATACAACATTAAACACTTGATGTTTTCGAAAAGCATTTGTTCGTTTCCAACACTCTAGAGATTATTGTTCTATTAATTTGTTCTCATATTTTCTTATCGCACTATTAAAATCAACTAAGGATCAATATCCGCATACCCTAATTTTGAAAACAATAGACAATTTAAATAGATAGAGAACTCGCACAAAAAATATGGAAATAACAATTTGATGACTAAAAGCATCATTTAACTTCGTTACTACTTCATTTATCACTATATAAATATAGGTAAAGCCTAGGTAAAGCCTCAATGAATATTCATGTTGAGGCATCTTAATTTAGGATGACATAAATATATGCTCAACTTGATAAAAAATTTAAGTTTTACGGATTAGGTACTCTACTTATGTGCTATCTAAGGATCTATATATATATATATATATATATATATATATATATATAGAGAGAGAGAGAGAGAGAGAGAGAGAGAAATATTCATACATTAGTGGAAAAACAGGGTATAACGTAAGTCTAACCAATACATAACAAACGTTAAAAATGACTGGTGGCAATTTTGTAAATAAATGCAATTATTAAACGTCGTTTAGAATTATAATTCGACATAAGTCGATATAAAACGTCGAATGCCAAACGTTAGACGCCAAAAGGCCAATGAATTCAATAAAAGTTTGAGCGGAAGATTGAAAATTCATTCACTTTATCTTAGCGCGCGAGACCCTCTTCTCTGCTCAAACTTTTCTCGAACGAAGTTTGACGACCATCACATGTAATCTTTCTTTCATTTGATACAAATGCATGTTAATTAACTACTTTAGGTATGATTTTCGTTTGTTTTCACCGATTATTTTCGTGTTCTTGTGCATTTTGCTTTCTCTCTCACTGGTGGCAACACTTTGTTCCGATGAACCCACCTTTTAAAAGTTAGTTTTCATTTTCGTTTTGAAGAACTTATTTGTTAAACTTGTCTGTTGTTTTTTTTGTTGAATTGTTTGTTGTTGTTTGGTTGAACTTGTTTGTTGTTGTTTGATTGAACTTGTTTTTTGTTTAATTGAAACTTGTTGTTGTTTGTTATTGTTATTGTTGTTGATCCTATATTACCGTTCATAGTTCTGCTTTTCATAGAGTTGTTAAAAAGGATTACAATTAATTAAAAAAAATTGATTAACGTCGTATATGTTCAAAATTCGACGTTAAATTAAAGTCGTATATTGACAAAATTCGACGTCAATTTAACGTCTCCGATATGACGTCGTTCTCGAATTCGACGTGAAAGGCCAAAAATATTCGACGTTGTACGTTGTTTTTGTAGTAGTGATATATACTTAGTACAATAAAAGTTCTTTTTCTTAACTACTTTACCAATTTTGATCAAAAATATTTTAAGCAACCTCAATTATATACGTATGTTATGAATAAAAGTGAGTTATAATTTGGTTGATATTGAAAACATAAGGAAATGTGTTTATATAAGTAAAATTTACCATTTCATATGGTTTTTTTCTTTCATAAACTTAGTTCGTAAAATTTTGTTGGCTACATAAATTTTTGGGTTGTTTTAAGTACAAGTGCTTTTTTAGAGAGTTAGTACTAAACGAATAAGTAAGAGTTAAAAGTGAAAAAATAATATAAAAGTTAGAATTTGTATTCTTTAAATTACTTTCTCACATAATCAAGATTTTAAAAATTCACATTAACAAATATTTTTAAATAATGGGTTAAAATTTATTAAAGACATGGGCTCAGTTGGTGAACTTAATCAATAAGATAGACAATTGATAAGCTAGTTTGACATAAAATGATATAACTTTGCAATATGATTTGAGTAAGATTTAGGTAAATTCATTATTCAGTCCACTAAGAAAACTAAGAAAATATTGTGTTGGAATGGTTATACGTCTTATATTCTTTTTATATTAAATACAATTCAATCTATTTTCAAGTGGTTTGAATTGGATTGAGTTTAATTGTATCAAAACTTTAAAGGATTTTATAAATTTTTAGGTATTAAACTAATTAAAAATAAAACAATGTTTATAAGAATTAATTAAAGAGTTTAAGTAAATTAATAAATCAAGTTATAACAAGTTTATCCTAACTAATTTTAAGACATGAAAATATAATTATTCCACAATTTGTCTAGGATAATTTGGGTTGGATATCAAGTCAGTCTTACTAAATCCATTATGTGTATAAAAGTAAGTTAATAAGGTAATTTGGGTTGAGTCAAGTTTGACTTATAAATCAAACCTAACTCAATCTAAATGGGCTCGATTGGATGAAGTTATTTAGATCAGGGTGTTGCTCCCTCCACCACCACAACCTTCTCCCTCCACCTCCCCTTTACTATTTTGCCCCTCAGTAAAATTTTATTTTTAAAATTATTGTTTTTTAATTTTACTCATTTATAACATATTTCACTTATAACCTACGTAGTTCCTTGTATGAGTAAAATATTTTTCTGCAAAACTCAATGATCGTGAAAAGAATTATCAAGCAATCTTCCTCTTGCTTGCTTTCGGTGCAGTACGTGGTGCACTGCGTTTGTGGTGTAGCGTGCTTGTCGTGGTTCCTCTCCAATAATCATAAACCCTAAACCCTTCCAATAATTCTTCCAATAATCTTTCCAATAATCCTTTAACCCAAAAACGTAAAATGAAAACGAAGCCTAAACGGATGACATCCTTCAACGGATGTCAACATCCGTTTAAGGCAAAACGGATGTCGACATCCGTTTGGCCTTAAACGGATGTTGACATCCGTTTCGCCTTAAACGGATGTTGACATCCGTTGAAGGATGTCATCCAGCTTTTCCAAATAGAGTGCGTCGCAGTCGCTTTTCCAAATACTAATATATTTATCTATCATAATTTCGTTTCATTTTTCTTGCCTTTGTTTATTTGATTATGCCACCCAAGATTTCAATACTAATTATTTGTTTTTCAGAATTCCATCGGAACCGAGTTTAAAGCAGACATTCTGAAGGTTCGGCATGAGTCTGTAATTAATGGCTTGTATGGTGATCTCCCTAGACAATGCAGAAGTTGTGGGCTGAGATTCAGAAGCCAAGAGGAACACAGAAGTCACATGGATTGGCATGTGACCAAGAATCGGAAGCAGAGAATCTGTCGTGAATGGTTTGTGAGGGAGAGGATGTGGCTTAGTGGTGTGCAGAGGCAGTGGGAACGAAGTCAGTAGCAGCTTTTTTTCCGACAGAAAGAAAAGAAGAAACGAAAGATGAACAAGAGTTGGCGGTGGTAGCAGAAGAGGAGCAGAAAAGATGTGCATTGTGTGAAGAGGCTTTTGAGGAGTTTTACAGTGATGAAATGGAGGAGTGGATGTATAGAGGAGCTGCGTACCTGTATCAACCCACAGAAAAATTAGCAACAAGCATGGAGAGGTCACAGTTAGGTCCCATAATTCATGCTAAATGCAGATCAGATCCTAAAATGCCTCTCTCCCGACATCTTCCAGAGGTATATTTTAGAATGCTACTAGTAACATATTCTCTTTCAGTATATTAGTTTATATTTAAATATTAAAATAATAAAAATAAAAAATTTTAACTTTAAGGATATAATTGGAATTAAAGATAATTGGGGAGGTGGAGGGAGAAGGCTGTGGAGGTGGAGGGAGCAACACCCTTTAGATCATTAGGTAACTCAATCCAATATAAAAGTATGTGAATAAGAAAATTTGGGTTGAGTCAGGTTTGACTTAATTATAAATTAAACCCAACTCAAGTTTGTTGGATCAAGCTAGAGATCATTAGGTAACTCAACCCAATATAAAAAGTATGTTAATGAGGAAATTTGGGTTGAGTCAGGTTTGACTCAATTGTAAATGAAACCCAACCCAATCTAAATGGGTTCGATTGGATCAAGTTAAATCATTAGATAACTCAACCCAATATAAAAGTATGTTAATAAGAAAAATTGTATTAAATGAAGCTTGACTCAATATAAATGAAACTCAGCTAAATCTAAATAGGTTCCATTATATTAAGTTAGATCTTAGATAACTTAACCCAACATAAAAATATGTTAGTAAAAAAGTTTGGATTGAGTCAGATTTGACTCAATTATAGATCAAATCTAATTCAATCTAAATAGGTTTGATTGGATCAAGTTAGATCATTAGGTAACTCAACCTAATGAACATCTCTAAGTATACCTACATATACTTTATTAGTTAAAAGAAATATCTGATTTAGTACAAATCTATTATATGTAAGTGTAATTTTAAATTTTAAATTAATTTATTTAAATAAATCAATATTGAATTTTTTTTTGTGTACATAACATGAATAGTAATTATTTCAATTTATAAAATTATTTTTTTTATTTGAACTACAAAAAATTAAATCAAACATAAAAGATATTAAAATAAAAAATAATAATAAAAGAAAAAAAAATTATAAATAACTTGTATTCACAATATACTTAACGTCCAAAATATGGTGTTATAAAGCATTTATTTTCGTTTTGCTTTTTTTCACTCTAAGTAATTTTGTTTTGCTCCTGAAAACGGAAAGAGTGCACTGCATGCATTCTCTGGAAAACGACAAAATAAGAAACCAGGCCGAGGTGTGGATTATTACAAGATCCTGCAGGTCGAGACCAATGCAGACTGTGAACTAGAATCGGAATGTGCTGCAAGAGTTGTTGTAGTTCTGATCATGAGGTGATGATCGTGTTTTGTTGCGCTGACATTTCCTTTTTGTTTTCAAAAAAACAGTCTAGGTGTTGTAGTCATCATTTAAATAATTATGACATGATGCTATGGTAGTCTGTGATAACCTATAATTTGATTTTTAAGAATTACTAAAATCTATGCAGCATGTCTAATTATGAATAACATCGGTAGAATAGAATGACGCATTAGATTGGAGTTGTCGGCTTAACCCTAGTTGAATGTTCCACGAACAATCCATTGAATGCGCATCCGGACAAAACGGTGCATCTATGTCAGAGCAGAAATTAGATGATCCCCTTACTATTTGTCTATGTCTAGTTTATGGTGTCTGAATATTTCTGACATTTGTTACTAAATATTTAGATGATTAAATGTAGTATTTTTATTAATTTTATCCTCTTTCTTTATACTTTTTATTATATTAAATCTTTATATATATATATATATATATATATATATATATATATATATATATATATATATATATATAATATTCACATAAAGTTAGTACAATTATGTTCAAAGATGAACAAATTAAAAATAAAAGTAAGTCTTAACAAAAGATATTTCTCTCTTAATTTCCTCAACATATGAAAATATTTTATAAATTTACTGTGTATACACAAAACTAGTCTAATAATAGCCTATAAATCTTGTATCTATTATTACATTTAATCTAATATCCCTTGCCGGAATGGTTAATGTTTTTATTTTAATACTGTGATTGCTGTGATAAATGAATACAAGCTATTGGAAAGGTATTACAGCTTGCATACTTTATTCATATATTTGCATACCATAATAAACTTTGTAAGAATAAATTTTAAAAAAAGCTAGATAAGGGGATGAGACTATATAAAAAGAGCATAACTAAACATGCTACAATATAATAATAGAGTAATTTAAGAGAAATTCTTATTAGAGATAAGTTGTGTGTTATGTGTGACCAATAATCACTTCTTTTTTACATGCAACAATCTCACATAAATTAAATTTATGTGAGAAATGGATAGGAGTAAGTTCTTTATCGCATAATAAGCTATGTATACTTACATC
This sequence comes from Vigna umbellata, assembly GCF_029865625.1. NCBI lineage: Eukaryota > Viridiplantae > Streptophyta > Magnoliopsida > Fabales > Fabaceae > Vigna > Vigna umbellata. The sequence goes on along the minus strand of NC_142170.1, from coordinate 35,706,453 downwards.
TCACAACAAGACTTGGTTTAAAAGAATTTGTAGATCGAATGCGAAAAGTTAGGAGGATAGTCATGGTGAAAGATATATGGCAACAAAGAAATAATATTATTTTTAGGAAAAATAAGATAAACGTATTAAAACATATTGGACTGCATAAATTAAGACATGAAGTTGACTTACAAGTAAAATTCAATAGCTAATTTCTCTGTGCTAAATCCTCAGTATTATCTTCCCATAATTAGTGCACTTCTGAGAGGTATGGGATGAATACATGTATAAAAGTGGAATACAAAAATATAAAAAAACTTGTTATATATGAGCTACCAAGAGGTTTTATATTTGATCCAAATTCAACCTTTACATTTTGTGTTTGTCAGGACATACAAAACATCTTATCAGTATTAATATTAGACTATTATATCTTGTTTCCATATTGGTTCAAAAACAAGTATAAAAAACTTTTTTTAACCAATGTAAAAAGAATTTTATGCATTAGTAATAGTAATAGGAGAAGATTCACTATTTTCAATTTTTATATAGTCTAAAAAGCTTAGCTTGCTAATACTTTTTATAATCTTTTCTTACATATCGATTTCAAACTAGTATAAAAGGCTTTTTTAAATTGATATAAATTTTTTTTATGCATAAGTAAAAGGAGGACATTCATCATTTTCAATTTTTATATAGTATAGAAAGATTAACATGTTAGTACATAACAAACCCTTCATGAGATTTTATAGGTCAACTTTAATAGTAGAAATATATCTAAAAGGATTTAAACATTAAGCCTAATGCTATGTTTGGGGAGATAAGATTGTTTAGAGGAATTAGAAAAAACGGATTTGCGAAATAAAGTGTGTTCGCATAAGCGGATTTGGAAAGAACAATAAAGACTTATTTTGGTGAAAAATCATTTCTACTCCCAATAAAAAAAGTGATAAAATAAGTGTTATGCAAAGCTGCTGGAATCTATTACAACTACCCGAATTCGATTTCAATTTATGATTATGTTAATAAGAATGAATAAAACAAGTAAATAACATAGAATGAAAAGTTTGGTGCAAAAAGTGTTGTGTTGAAAGTTATTTCTCTTTTGCAGAAAGGGTTGCAGGAGAAATAAAAGCTAAGGACACAACCTGCCTGTAGTGTATAGAGTCTTCGACTTGTTTCCGGTTAGTATGGTGAACAACCCTTCATGATTGACAGTTTCGTGCAGGTTGCAGGGACCCTCACACTGTTCATGATGATTGAAGCAATTGATAATATATTGGGCCTACACTTTGCAGCCCAACCCATTTTTTCATTCTCCTTTTTCTTGATTGTATCATAACTCTATTCACTAACTTTTCAATACACTTTACTCTTTTCTGGATTCTTCCTCTCTAGACGCACCTCTCTTCTCTCTCTTTTTCTTTGTTATCTCTGTCACTGTGCTGTGCTTTTCTCTCGCTGCGTCTTCCCTTCGAAGGTTCTTTGGTTGCTTCATCTCTTCAAGAGTGGCGCGCTTTACTACTACTTCTCTACAAGGTACGATCTTCACCCTTCTCCTCATGGTTTGTATCATCAATCTATTGAATGTTCTCTGCACCATTGATTATGTTCATTATCTTGATATGATATCAGAGCTCTTCTTTTGAAGAGCTCTACTGCGTAACTCTGCTTCTTTTCTCCCTTCTTGTTTTTCCCCTCTTTTCTTGTTCTTTCCTCAGTCATGGCCGAAGACAGCTTCGCACATAGTTATCTGTACCTTCATCCCGGCGAGAATCCAGCCGCTACCCTTGTTTCACCGGTTCTTAGACGATACCAATTATCACTCTTGGAGCCGCTCCATGTTAATTGCACTCAGCGCCAAAAACAAGATCGAATTCGTTCTTGGCAACGTTCGTCCACCTGAAAAGGACAAGCTAGAGCATGCCGCCTGGACTCGTGGAAACAAGATGGTTCTCTCATGGATCGTTCATTCTGTTTCCATCTCCATCAGACAAAGCATCATATGGATGAATAAAGCCTCAGAGAATTGGAATGACCTAAAGAACCGATTTTCTCAAGGAAGTCTCTCTCGTATTTCTAGCCGTCAACTTGAAATTGCTACTCTTCATCAAGGCGACCTTACCATTTCCGAGTATTTCACCAAACTGCATATTCTTTGGGATGAGATAGAAAATTTCCTCCCAAAACCTCTTTGCACCTGTAAACCCGATTGTGGCTGTGAAGTGCTGACTGTCGTCAAACAAAGAAGGCAAGAAGAACAAGTCATGCAATTTTTACGGGGATTAAACGATCAATTTACTAATGTTACTTCGCATGTGCTTCTACTGGACCCTATTCCGGACATCACCAAAGTTTTTCACTGGTGGCACAACAAGAAAGACAACTGTCTAGTGGAAATTTAATTGCTACAACTAAGACTTAGGATATTGGAACTGCCACCGCCTACACCGCTTCCACCTCCTCCACTGTTATTGTGGCAAGAACGGGCACAGTGAAGCAGTTAGCTACCGCAAGAATGGTTTCCCCAATCAAGACAAAGGTTTCAAAAATGCACCGAATGCCAGCAAGCATTGCAGTCATTACAACAAAAGTGGTCATACAGTGGATGCATGCTATAAAAAGCATGGTTATCCTCCCAGACATAAGTTCTTTAATAAGCATACCCAGATTCATCATACCTCTATCCAAGAAGACAATGGGAACATCAAAGATAACAATTCCCACGACAATGATCACGTCTGCCTCACACCACAAGAATTTCAAATTCTTGCTGAGCTCTTCAAAGATCACAATATGAATGATGCTTCCGCCTCTGCTCAAATTCACCATATTGGATCTACTTCGGCATACCAACATCCTCCAGGTAATATTTGCCCTACCCTTACTTCCAATTACCCTAAGACTGATTGGATTCTTGATTCTGGAGCCACTGACCATATCAGTATTTCTCTACGAAACTTTTCATCATATAAAAGAATCAAGCCTATTTAAATTGCCTTACCTAACGGTAGTATTGTTTACTCTGAGTATTCTGGCACTGTTATTCTTAATAGCAAGATCAATCTTTTAAATGTCCTTTATGTTCCGCAATTCTCTTTTAACCTTCTCTCTATTTCTAAGTTGATTTCTTTTCATGACTGCATTATACAGGACATTCAAACCAAAGAGAAAATTTCTATAGATAAACTCACTGGTGGCCTGTACATCTTAAATTCATCCTTGCTTACTTCTCTTGAAAATGTTGCCAACAATGTTGTACATAATACTAGCCTATGACATCTTAGATTAGGACATCCTTCTGATATTAGATTGAACAGTTTGAAACTCAAATACTCATTTATTGTGCGTAATCCCACATACGTATGTGATGCTTGCCATCGTGCTAAACAAAGAAAGCTGTCATTTTCTAATAATAATTCTAAATCCATGAAATTTTTTGATCTTATTCACATTGATATATGGAGTTCTTGTAGTATTCTTTCCATGCGTGGTTTTAAATATTTTCTCACCATTGTAGATGATTTTTCTCGTTATACTTGGCTTATACCTATGCCTAACAAATCTGTTGTTAGAAAAATTATTAATGATTTCATAACAAACATTGAAAACCAATTTTCTACCACTATCAAAACCATTCGCACTGACAATAACATGGAATTTGCTATGCATACTTTTTTCTCTATTAAAAGAATTAATCATCAAACCACCGCTTTTTAGGACTTGCATGAACCTATATGTTAACATTTGATCTATTATTCTTTATCTTAGTATGTATGATTAAATAACTCTAACATGATAAGTTTTTCAGTCAACTTTGTCTAAAATAAGAATAAATACATATAAACTTAGAAATCAAACCCAAAAGCCACTAATTATATTTGTTTTATTAGCACAATAAAAAAAGAACAAGCTAAAGTGACATGAGATACAATACTTTTGGCTCATACAATAAAACGACACAATTTATCCTGGATTTCATACAACAAATTTGAATTATATAAAATCCAGGTTACTTTAATTTAGTTTAAACGTTTCCAATTTAATAACACTTATTATCAATAAAGCTAAAGAGGATGAAGTGGAGTTCCAATTTAAGAAAACCAGAATCCACTTTATTGCATGGATTGTTTAACCAATAATTAAAAAGAAATAACACAATTGATTTGTAACACTAATTAGCATATATATATTAGGAAAACATTTACTACATTAAATCTATAGTAGCACTATGAAACATTTACCGATGACAAGCACGTCAACAATTGTATTAAACTATATCATTAATATCTGACCTACAATTGTTGAATTGAGTTTGATATATCAAAATAACTTCTCTAATTACCCTGTTTTACTATATCATTAATATCTGAATGATCAAAAGTTGAGTTGATTTTGACATTGAAGTTCTTTATCTTAATACCTTTCAAACAATTATCAACAAAAGGTTAAAAAAAGTGGAATAAAAGATAACTTTAACCATTAAAATATTTTCTGAAAGTTGAAACGTTAAACTCGATCCCACGTCTTAAAAAAAATCAACACAAAATGAAAAATCATTACAAAATAAAGTGAATAAAATATCTTGGTTAATACGTGTGATAACATTGGCCAAAAGAATTTCCAAAATAGACTTTTTGAATTAACAAAACATATATGCAAACAATAAGCCTTGATGTTAACTCCACATGTGTTGTTTAGAGAGAAGAAAATTCTTCTCTTTTAGTCAATGAAACAAATGCTGAAAAGGTCATTGCAATAAAGAGCATTGACAATTGCTATAAGACATTTATTGGCCTTATTTCTCTTATCTCAAAAGATTGCAGAGCAAAGAGAAGAAAAAGAAGACTTATGAGGAACTAAACTTCATGTGTAAAAGTAAAAGTTAAAATATTCGCACTTAAGTATAGAAACTATATCTTTTAGATTAGAGAAGGTGAAAGATGCTCAATACTAATGGCGAGTTTTGGAAGGTTTGAAGGATATATTTCCTTATCATATTATTCTTATCTAAGGACAAAATTCGTCAACTATTAATTATTTCTACTTGTTTAGAAGATAAATATTGAGACTTTATTAAAGAAGCAGTTGAATATGTATTGTTGAAAAGTCTATTGTTAATTCTTTGGTGACAAATGAATAACTAAAAGATGATGAAACATTTTAAGTTAAATAATCGCCATTACCTACCCAATATGAGTTGAAATAACTTCAAATCCAAAATTCCCGTATAAGAGCTAGATTGGATTTTACCCACAATAACATTAAAAAACTATTTCGGTAAAAATAAATTAAGAAATAATTAATTAATGTAAGTCAAAATTTTCAACATAGAAAAGTTTGATGAAACCTTAAATAATGTAAGTCAAAATAATTATTCAAAATAACCTCATGGGTGTTAATAAAAAAACTCTGTTAATTTGAACTGAAAATATTTTTATTAACTTTGATTACAAATATTGAATATTAAAATCATTTTCTATATTTGATGATAATAAAAGTATTTTTTTAATAAAAAGAAATTCATAAAAATAATTCAAACTCAACCTATTTAACTTTCCTATTTTGAATTCTCTAACCATATCAGTTATCCAAACATTACTGTTTTCAGCGGGATAGGAGAATCATTGTCTCTTTACTATGCTGCGGTGTAGTAAAATGTGAATAATTTAACTTTTTATTATTGTTCCATTTAAATAAATTTTGATATAAATAATAAAGTAATGCGAAATTATAATCCAATAATTGATAATAAAGTTAACATATTTGATACACAAACTTAATTTTATTTTTATTCTATTTTATTTTCCTTTTCCTAATTTCATCACATCTACAACTTTTTTCTTTTTCTTTTCCTTCTTTCTAATCCAATTCATTACGGAATGGTGTTGTTACTCAATATACTTTGTTATTGGGGCTTGGCCCCACGAATTACTAAGGATGTTGCTCCCTCCACCACCACACCTTTCTCCCTCCACCTCCCCAATTTTTTTAATTCCAATTATATCCTCAAATTAAAATTTTTTATTTTTATTATTTTAATTTATTCCAAACCTAGTTCTCCTACTTTACTCCCTGCACTCAATCTTTCCATCTCTCAATTTCGTTTAACAATTTGTCTTCTGTTTTACTTTACAACTCCATTTGTCTTCTCCGTTTCACTTCTCCTCATACGATTCTTTCTTCTTCATTTTCCTTACATTATTAAAATACATTAAAAATATATTAAAAAATAATAAATCAAAACATTTAAATTAAATTATTAAAATATTTCCAAAATAAAGAATAAACTAATAAAATAAATCCTAAAATTAAAAACGTAACTCAGAGTCCGTTTAAGGAAAGAACTGATGTTAACATCCGTTTATGGAAAGAACGGATGTCAACATCCGTTTAAGGAAAGAACGGATGTCAACATCCGTTTAAGGAAGAAAACGGATGTCAACATCCGTTTAAGGAAAAAACGGATGTCGACATCCGTTTTTTCCTTAAACGGATGTTGACATTCGTTTTTTTCCTTAAACGGATGTTGACATCCGTTCTTTCCTTAAACGGATGTTGACATCCGTTGAAGGATGTCACCGTTTAAAAGTTACGTTTTTTATTTTAGGGTTTTATTTGAAGGTTTATTGGAAAACACACCTTAAGGAAGCAACACACGCACTGCACCACTCCACACACTGCACCACGAGAGCGACACTGCATCACGAGAGCGACACTGCACCACGAGAGGGAGACTACTTGATAATTCTTTCCACTACCACCAACCTTTACAACTTGTAGTATCTCACCGCGACAAAAGAAAGAGATGAAGAAAAATAATGTTAAAATAAAAGAAAAATATTTTACTCATGTAGGAGGAACTAAAATAGGTTATTAGTGGAATAGGTTGTGAATGGGTAAAATTAAAAAAATTAACCCTAAAAATAAAATTTTATTTAAGGGCAAAATAGTAAAGGGGAGGTGGAGGAAGAAAGGTGTGGGGGTGGAGGGAGCAACACCCAATTACTAATATATATGACAAAAAAGAAAGCCAACCCGTATCCCTTTATTCCAGCAAAAGCAAGAGCTTTTCTTCTGTACCCTCTTTTTTCATTTCTGCAACCCCTTCAAACTTGTAAAAAGTACCCCTCATTAGAACTATATTGAAACCCTTACACGTTTTTCAAATATTTTCTGGACTGAGTATTCTGGAAAATATTTCTATATCTAAAAATATTTTTTGAAAAATTCATTTTGAAATTATAAAAGAATATATTAAGTATTTCAAAAAATCTTTTTCAAAAATCTTTTTCAAAATACCCAATTTAAATATAAAAATATTTTTGAACTAAACGTTTTAAAAAGTATTTTTTAAATTTAAAAATATCTTTTAAAACATTTAATCCAGATTATATATATACGTTATAAGTAAAAAAAAACTATAAATTTTTTATGTTGAAGCTATAATTTAACATGGAATAACCTATCTCTACCTTAAAAAATATTAGAAATAGATTACATAATTAGGCTAAGATTACTAAACTAAAAATAAAAAATAAAAACATTATATCAATATATCACATAAATTACTATAACAATTGATACACATTACATTATATCTGATAAGTGTTGATGTTGTATTTTTAACACTTATCTATTCATACTAATACTAATCATAAGACTTGAAAGTCCTTTTCTAGTGGAGAATTTTCCTTTTTTACATCGGTTAAAACAACTTTTATAGAAAGTTTCAATTTACATGAAAAAATTTCAAATTTTTGTACTGACTTCAAAACAAATATAAGAGATACACAGAAAGATAAAATTATATAAAAATAATTATTTTTTATACTAATTAAAACACAAGTTAGTATAAAAAATAATATATTTTATATTAGTTAAGACCACAAATGATATGAAAATGAAACACTTTCTATACTAGTTCAAAGTAGAACCGATATATAACACAATAAATTAGTAAAATTGTGACTAGTATTAATGTATATTTAAATTGTACTAAGTAGGAAACTTAATATAATTAAATTACATGACAACAAATAAATTAATAAAATAGTTACGCTTGTAATTGTCAAAGTGTTAAATTTTTTTATGTAACACAAGAAACTCATGAAAGAACAATTATTAAAAACTCTGATCCCGCAAATTCAAATAATATTATATACAATTAAGTTTTTAAGTTTTTCATAAATATAATTTAATTTATAAATGACATATTTATTGCAACAAATAAAGTGTGAAGTGCACTTCCCTTTTCAAATAGCTCTAATTTTTCAACTCTTCAATATTATTGTCAATGCTTTGAACAATAACGGGTCAATAAATTCGTATAAGCAATTATTCTTCTCAGTGCATCTATTATGTACATACCTTAAATATTGAAAAAAATTAATGTTAGAATCATGTATTAAATATATTTAAACTTGATAAAAGTAATAAAAATTTACTTACAATAACCAATATAGTTCGCAAGATAATAGTCACTATTATTACATTAGTTCTAGAATTGTCGACGTTATTGACGATTCATTTACATATTTTTTTTCTTGTACTCCAACTTGCTATACGTATTTAAAAAGTTAAATAACATTAATATAAACCAATAAAAAAGTATAATTAAAATAAATAATTAAAAAAAAGTTTTTCGTTAACCTTTTAGTAAACTCTTATAATTTCATTACTACTATTTTATTTATTTAGATTGGATAATGGATTTAAAGGAATGAAAAATGATAGAATTGAGGAGGATTACATGATAGATTTGCTGCAATGAAAGTTAATAGATTTGAGGAAAAAAAACAAAAATGAGATTATTCTAATTGAAAAAGAATAATAAGAAATATAGAAAAATGAAATTATTCTAGTTATTATTATTGTCTTTACTTTTATGTAACATGATTGTTTTTTTAAGTGTAATCCATATATTTTTGGTGTACACATTTCACTACACATCTTATTCTTATTAATATAACTTATTTATTTTTTAAAATTTTGTATCTATTTTTAAAAATGATTTTTTAATAACATATTTTTTTAATAAATTTAATAACATCTAAACTATAATATAAAGAAATTTCTACATATTTTATTTTCAATTTCATCTTTAGTGACTTTTTAAAAATTTAACCATTTGCTTTGGTTTGACTTTTTTTTGTAAATTTAATTATTTTCTAAAACTAAAATTACCTTTTATAACAAACAAAATTACTTACAAAATAAATAAAAATTATTTATATTTATTCTGAAATTATAATAGTAATAATTTTATTATTTTTGGTTATTATAAAAAATAATAAGAGATAGGTAACACAAATGCTTTACTGATGAATATTATAATTATTGTTAGTTTTATTATTAATATAGTTATTAACATTTAAAAAAAATCTTTTGAACGTCAAATTCTCTTGAGGTGAGGAACATGTGAGTGCTGTTCATCAACCTTTTTGTCCAAGTTTTGCTCCTCGTCAGAATTTGCGGTATCATGACAGCACAGTGGTTTCTTCAGAGTCGAAATTTTTGGGCCCGAGCCGGGTAAGGCCCTAACTGGAGCCGTATCCGTTGAAGTCCCACTACTACTCCTCGCTCCTCTTGTTGAACTTCGTCAGTGACAACGATCTTGCCAGCGAAATTACCATGACAATGCCGTCGGAATTCTTCACCGGATTATGCACGACGTCATGTTTCTGGCGGCGTGAGTCGGTTTCTGGCGCCTTCGCCGGCCGAATGTTCGTCTCGGGTGCTGAATGCGATTACACTTTGCATCAGAATCAATTTTTCAAAACAAATGACAAACACTATAATCGATTCTGAACAAATGCACTAAGAATCGATAACTAACTTTCTTTCTATTTATTTAAATAAAGAAAAAAAATTGCATTGGTAACCAATTTTTTTTTTCAAATAACAAAATAACAATTGTTTTTTAATATTAAAATATTGAATTGAGATATTACATAAAATATAAATTAAATTATTCAATAAAAAAAGTTAACAAATCAGTTTGTCACACGATCATGAAAGTATCATCGTTATAGATTAAGATGAGTTTTAAAACAAACCTTTGTTCGTTGTAGAGGTTTAATGAAGATGACTAATTATTTCTAATGAAGATTTAAGGACCTGATGATCTTAAGTGTTAATATTTTAATTTTAAATATGTTGAATAGTTAAGATTAATCATTGAGATAGGATTTACTTTAGAAATTAAAACTGATTACGATTTTATTTTTAAAAAGAGTATTTTAAAAGATAAAAAAATATTTAAACCGTCAAACTTTTACTCTTAGACAAATGTAAAACTATAGAGTTGGATAAAAAGGTATATAATTTCATCTAATATACTAACTCTCAACTTTTTATACAATGCATTTACATTTACATTTACATTAATTTTATAACTTTAGAAGGTCCGAAACAATCAATATAAAATAAAAGTATATTACAAAATATTTTTATCGGCATCAATTCTGTGATAATGATTGGTGTTTAGAGTCTCTTGGCAGTTAGCATTTGTTAGTCGGCAGAGACATAATGTAGCATTTTGTTTTAGGTACACCTTACATCACTGCTAATGTTATGACCTTTTGTTTTATTTATTTTCCAGTTCCGTGTCCAACTTCTTCAAACTGTTTTGCCAAACAGACAACAAGTAACCTTTTACTTTTTTCTTTTTCAATCAAAGTCGATAAATGATTTACAGTTACATAATTATCATATCAATATATATATTCACAAAATCCTCGTATGGTATTTTAGGTTGGGAATACAACTAAGTGCAAGTTATATTAGATAAAAATAAAAAAAAGTAGAACATTATATAAAAGTGAAATATTCATTAACATATTGGGTTAAGGTTTTTGATAAAGAGTGATATTAATTCCTTATATGGTTGGACTCATTTTATTAATATTTGTATTTTCTCAGTGAACTTCCTCATTGATCTAATAGTGGTATAAAAGCTTATAGTTTGTCTTGGTGATCGACTCAGACAAGTAATGTTTCCGTTGGAGGGGAGTATATCAATGTGGATGAGACTCACCCTTGAGAACGAGATTATTGGGAATCCAAGTGTGAGTCCAAATCTCACATTGAATAAAAATGAGAAAGTAGAATACCATACAAAGGTGAAAGACCCATTAACCTACTGCCTTAAGGTTTTTGATAAACATTAGTGACAATATCTTATATAATTACTCATATCTCATTGGTTTTTGTATCTCCTCATAAAAAAATCTTTTTCTTAAATTTAATTTCTCATCCCTTCATTAAAAAAAAGTTAATTTTGCATAAGTGGACCTTCTAAATTTTGAAGATATCAAATTTCCAAGGTAATAACCTACAAATTTGAAAGAGTAAAATATGTTTTTCGTACATAAGATTTTTTAAAATTTTTGTTTCTAATAGCAAACCATTTTTTGGTTTTATTCACTTCACTTATTTCTATTTAAGTTTTAACCAGTTCTATTATTGTTAACTGTTCACTAAGATCGTATTAAAAAGTGGGTTTTAAGCCTAACTCAATCCCACAAAACGGGCTTGTAAGGTGAGGTTTGCACATCACTTATATATTATATTTTTGGCCTTATTCTCTAGTCGATGTGGGACTTCCAACACACCCCTTTCACGTCGAGGTATAGACATCTCGTGTGTGATAGTAGAAATTGAGTGGTCCGATAGCGGCCCGTCAACATGTGAAAACATAAATGCCCACTTAGAACTCGTTAGGATAGACTCTAACCATGACTCTGATACCATATTAGAAAGTAGGTTTTAAGCCTAACTCAACCCCACAAAACCGGCTTGTGAGGTGAGTTTTGCACCTCACTTATATATTATATTTTTGGCCTTATCTATAGTCGATGTGAGACTTCCAACACATCCCCTTCACGCCGAGATATAGACATCTCGTGCGTGATAGTAGAAATTGGATGGTCCGATAACGGCCCGATAGCGGGTGGAATAATATGCCCAGCAAACAACAAATATATATTATATTATTAGAAAGTGGGTTTTAAGCCTAACTCAACCCCACAAAACCGGTTTGTAAGGTGACATTTGCATCTCACTTATATATTATATTTTTGGCCTTATGTATGGTTTGACAATTTTCAGCTTCATCGATAGATCCAAGAGTGATATAGAAGCTTATGGTTTGTTTTGGTAATCGGCTAAAACGAGTAATGTGGATGAGCCTCGCCCTTGAGGAGGAGATTGTTGGGAATCCAAGTGTGAGTTCAAATCTCACATTGAATAGAAATGAGAAAGTAAAATACCATAAAAAGGTGAAAGACCAAACATATTGCCTTAAGGTTTTTGGTGGATCGCGGTGTCAATATTTTATATGATTAAACTCATATCTCATTGATATCTCCTCGTAAAAAACTCTTTTTCTAAAATTTAATTTCTCATCTCTTCATAAAAAAAAGTTAATTTTGCAAGTGTACCTTCTAAATTTTGAAGATATCAAATTTCCAAGCTAATAACCCACAAATTTGAAACAGTAAAATATGTTTTTCCTACATAATATTTTTTAAAATTTTCGTTTCTAATAACAAACCGTTGTTTGGTTTTATTCAGTTCACTTATTTCTATTTAAGTTTTAACCAGTTCCATTGTTGTTAACTCACTAGTACAGTAAAAGGATAAGAAATCGGTTAATTTTGCTTATAGACATCGGTTATTTAACCGAGGCATATACGAACGAGGTAAAAAAAAGGTAGTTTTGTGCCTCGGTTCTGAACCAGGTCAAAATGATATTCGATTATGCCTCGGTTCTTCCATAACCGAGGCAATAGGGTCTTTTTTTTTTTAATTTGTTGCACAGAGTTCGGTTCTTCCTCTATTTTGCACATATTTACTTTGTTGCACAGAGTTAAGAGTATTGATTATGTTGCACAGAGTTAAGAGTTCTTCCTCTTTTTTCCACGGTTCACGTCTATTGATTATTCAATAAAGCTACATGAACAACCCAAATTTTGGTATCATGAACCAGTGCCACCCAATTTTGAGAAACATACAGAAACACAAGGAAGAAACACCCAATTTTGAGAAACACACAGAAAGGAAGAAAGAACTAAAACAAGGAAGAAAACACACGAAGAAAACACACAGAAAACAACACAAGAGAGAACAACACAAGGAAGAAAGCACCCAAACTCCATCAACCCAATCCTCTGATTATCACGAACCAGTGCCACCCAAACTCCAACCTGCATTAACAACCCAATCAGAAGCCCCTGACGGAGGTGCAATAGAAGCCGCAGAGCAATAGAAGCCGCAAAGCAACCTAAGAAGTAGAACCCCAGATCCATTTCGCCATCCACCTGCAGAGACATTATCTTGACCGATTAATCGGTGGAACCAAGGTTTTAAACGGTGGAAAAGAGGAATGAACAGAGGAAAATAGACTTAGAGTGCGGAGGAGAGGTGGATCTGTGATGGAGGTTGGGAGATGCGCTCTCGAGAGCTTCCGCCATCGCAGAGCTTCCGCCGTCGCAGATCGCAGAGCTTCCGCCATCGCAGATCGAAGAGCTTCCGCCATCGCAGATCGCAGAGCTTCTGCCGTCGCCGCCGCGTCCTCGTTGTCGCGTCCCTGCCACTCCATGAAAAAAGGGCTTCCACCATTGCTGCACCATCGCCACTGTCGCACCGCACCGTCGCCGCTATCTCGTCGCACCATCGCCGCTCTCTCGTCGCACCGTCGTCGTTGTCTCGCGGTCGCTCTCACCACCATCATCGCACATCGTTTGGAGAAAGGAGAAGAGGAGAGTGGCTAGGTTTGGGGAAAAAACGTTCGTAGTCGCAGAGGCTATGTTTTGGCCTTTTAGCAGTCCAAGCCCATATGCCTCGGTCCATTTATGACCGAGGTCGTATCACTGCCCATATGCCTCGGTCCATCTGTGACCGAGGTCGTATCACTGTCACGTGAGCTTTATGCCTCGGTTTTACCCTGCCAACCGAAGCAGTATTATTTTTAGGCACCGGTTACTTAACAACCGAGGTATATACTATTTTAAAAATTACAAGACTGCCACCGCGTTTTGATACGTTTCGGTTCCACAAAAACCGAGGCCTAATGCGCGAGTTAAAAATGCAATTTTTTACTAGTGACTGTTCACTAATATTGTTTGATATGATAATTAAATAGACGTGATAATTATTTATTTGTCACAATTTTGTTTTTCATCATATGTATGGTTTGACAATTTTCAACTTTAGCAATTTTTTATATTTTACATTTTTAGTATATTAACTAATATTTGATCAGTTTAAGTATATGATAATAGTATTTCAATTAGTGCTATATAGACGTTCAACTTTTTGTTTTACATCTACTTAATACTAATAAAATTATATATTTTTAATTTCGAATAAAAATAGTTTTGGAAGAATTAAATAGAAAAATAAATATATTAGATTTTTTTTATGTCTGTAATATTAAAATAGATTAAATCTACTAAAACAAATAGTATATAGTTTAATATTTAAGAAATATATAATTCAGAAGTAGAAAATTGTTATTACATATATCCAAAACTAAACCATAACAGTCTCTCATAAGCAAGATGTACAATTTTAAAAGAGAAGACAAAATATCTCTCAAAAGATAATACAAAAAACACAACCCCAAACTGAGAACTAGAAGGTTGCATCGTCACTCTTCTCAAGCATATCAACTCTTATTTCTTCATTTGCTCACACCAATTGAAGCTATTATTGCAAAAAAGTATAAGCTAATGTGAAAAAATGTTTTAGTAAAAATAGAATACGGTTAACATTACATTCAAATCATTCATAAAAACAAGCATACAGACTAAAAAACTTAATTATTTGGATACATGCATTAATATAAGATTATGACAAGTTTTCCACTTATGGTGACCTATACTGTTTTTTAGAATCATTGTCAATGGATTTCACCCTATCATATACAAGATTAGTCCATTCTCATCTTAGGACGAAGTATAGCCCTTAGATTATGATCTCCTGCTACCCTCACCACATAACGCATCCTCCTCTACATGAGTCAAGATAGTGAGCTCTCTGAATTTGTTAACTTTGGAGTTGCATCACGAGAATATTCTAGCCCAACAACCACCAAGTTAATGGGTTCTCTAACTTTGGCGTCGTTCAGTGGCATAACTCTTGATGGGGGAGTCTGTACAAGTGTAGAAAATGAAATTATGCAATTCTACAGATTCAGCCATACCAAACTCAAATCAAAAGCTCCATAATACAACAAACATACCAATTTTTATTTAACAACAAACGAATCTAGTCCAAACAATCACAGTTGTACTATTACTCTTTAATTTACTTCAAAATTTATTATACAACCTAGTAATGAAATTTACGACTCTAATCCCTCAATTCAACATATCGTGCTCATCACACATAGCCAATGATCATACAATCATAGTACAATTACTCAATCAATAAATTTAACAATAATCTATAACTAATAATTACAGAAATTAGCTTCCTTACCTGTAAGACAACTCAGGAAGCTCATAGACCAGAAAACACCTTCAAACACACATAAAGCTCTATCTATCCTTAGGAACAACACAAACATGATCAAGACACACCATTAGGACTATTGATCAGCAGAGAACCTTATGAAAGGATTAAATACCACATGCTAGCCAAAAGAACTCACATGCATAAGGAAGAATAAATATACCAAGAAAAGAGACAAAAAAACTAACTTATTCTAATGAAAAAAATTAATCTATCAGAATTGAAGAGCTCACTGTGAAAGTCACTATAGTTGTCTTTAATATTCAAATAAAGAAGTAGAAAGTGATAAAGCTTATAAAGAAGTGAGAGAACTCTAGAAAGTGATTCCAAGAGATATAATATATTTTTAAATAATGAAACTTATTTATGAAACTTTTATTTATACTTTAGTAGTAATATTAAAATAATAGAGTCATCATATTTTAAATATACTATCAATTCTAAAATATGATTTTCTAGATCTTTACATTGTCAATAAAAAAAAATATAAATTTAGCTTCCATTCAAAAATACTAGTTTATAAAAAAAAGAAATATAAAATTAATTTTAATTTTTTTTATTGAATAAATATTAGTATTAGCATGTAAACACTAACTAAAATAAATATTAAAAATAAATAAGATTAATGTGAACTCAGCAAATACTCATATTATTTATTTTTAATATTTATATTTATTTAGGTTAATATCATAAATAATTAAAATAAATAAGGTTAGTCTCAATTTAGCGAATACTAATCTTATTTATTTTCAATATTTTTATTTCTCTAAGTTAATATGATGCTTACTATAAAAAAAAACTAAAATAAATATTATAAATAAATAAGGTTAACGCGTAATAAAAGCTAATCTTATTTAGCTTTAGTATTTTATTTATTTAAGTTGGCGTAGACTTGATCGATCCTAATTTATATATTCTTATTTTGCTTAAGTTCTACATATTGAATATAGACTATAAATTACTTTTAAACAAATAGCTCACATTTAAAGATGACAAGCTCCTCATTCATATCTTTCATTTGCATTTATCTTCACCCACATTCATCTCATGCATCCACACTCATCTTTTTTATCCACACATATTCATGTATTTTTTTTTTCCTTATCTTCTTCATCCATATTTTTCTCCTCTTCACTTTCATCTACATTTTTCTCCACATTTCCTTCCTTGATATTCATTTCATCCATGCACATTTATCTCCCTTATACATATTCATTTCTTTCATCCATTATATTTTTTATTTCTATTTTGTCATCTATATTTCTGTAATATGAAGGTATTGTGTAATATGTTCACTTTTTTAATTTATTTTCATTAGTGTTGACTAAGTCGATGCAAAATTAAATAAAATTTAAAATAAAAATAAATCAGTTGGCTTATCCAAATTGCTTTAATAAAAATTAAATTTAAATATTCATGAGTTAAATACAATATTAGATTAGCCATTTTTCTTATTCGTGGCGTTTATCATTATGTATGTATTATTCCACAAATTTTCACCATTATAAAATATAAAATCAACCTATTTATATTTTCTAGTACCGTTTGATAAAGTAACTTTAAAATTTAAACAAGTTACATGCTAAATTGTCCTTTAAATATTCTAAAAAAAACTTTCCTGAATGACTACCAAATAAAAGTCACATGTCTTGAGGAATTAATATCCATTATGTCTTCATAATGGTTGTTGCTTTATTCTTCTTTACTATTTGCTTTGATCCTTTGTTTCGATTATCATTTATAGATCAACCTTAGTCGTATTATTTATTTTCTTCTTTGATTGATGTTCTAATA
>NC_142170.1:35002494-35107330 GCF_029865625.1 Vigna umbellata | reverse complement strand
AAAAAATATGTTCTTAAGAGTCAACGTCTCTTGTAGAACGTGGATTAGGTGTGACAAAGTATTCAAATGTACCATCCTATGATCTACATAATATAACAGTTATTTGCCAAATATAATGGCTTGACTACATAATTAACTTTCCAAAAAAAAAGAGAAAGACAAATTTTCTGAAGTATAAAATTACGACAGGAGAGTTTTACTGAGACTTGTACATAATAATTGGGCAAAAGAATGCAACAACTAGAACAAATCATGCGTTACTTGAAACCAATTTAATGCTTTAATGAAGTCCTAACCTTGACTCGGAAGTTTTCATAGATTGGATGCGTTGTGGGAGCTTTAACTACGTAAGTACGCTTCTGATCAATAATAGTGACAGGATCATTATGATTTTCATGTTGCTCTAAAAATGTCTCACCAACAATGGACTCTGGAAGAGACTTAGCATAAAGAGCCTCAAATCTGCAAATAAAAAATGAATAATACTTGAGTTCCAAAATTGTAAGGATTAGTACTGATATCTAACAGAGCAAGTTGATGAAGAAATTGAAAAGGTCAATACAATGTTTAAGCATGATAATGATCCAATTAACAGATAATGAGACCATTTTATAATACTACTCGAAGCCATTGGATAAGCAAGCATATGGTGATTATAGGTAAGTATCGTAGTAGTTCTATATGCAGAAATAATTTATCTGACATAATAATCCACTCGTGATAACTTATTTTATGAAAAGGAGAAAAAAGGATTTACCTATGAGGTGGCAAATTACATAAGTAATCTAAGGAGGCTTCTTGTTTGAGTAGTTCTAGATCATCTTGTTCCACTTCATCATAGTTCAACCCATTAGCAGCACAACTCTTGGACAATTCCTCAGAAGCCTTGGCCTTTATCATCTTCATACCCATAAAGGTGCCAATTCTAACAGAACCATAGTCTGCACCTCCAACGCTGAAATAGACAACGCTTACGATAGTTCATGAACATGCCCAAGATAGAATAAGGAGGACTAAAACAGGATATTCTTGTTAAAGCATAGGTTTCTGCTGCTCTGTCAAGTGCAATCCTTATAAAACTTATTTAGGGTAAGCAGAAACTTTCACTATTTATATCTTTAATCTCATCTCTCTCTCTCTCTTTTATTGTATAATAGATGCGAGTTAAGTATCAATGGTTCCCTCCAAGTAGAAACTGTCTATCACCACAAGTGAGTGGCAGTTAAAATATCTTGCCATCATTTTTCCTCATATTTCCCGAAAGACAACAAAAATTCTAGTTTCATTAACACAACCAATAATTACAGCATCTTTACTCTAGGAAACCGAAACTGATGGTCACAACAGAAAAAGATGTATGCAGGAAATTTGGCAAATCATGATAGATCACAAACCTGTGTCTTATTCCAGAATCAATTCCCCAGAAACGGATATGGCTGGGAATGTCAACAAGACCAATAATTTCCGCAGGCTACAACAATGAAGAGCAGTACCATGATATAGTGTCTAAAGAATAAGAAAATATAATTTTAGATAACTCGTAATGATGCTCACCTGGCAAACCATAGCAAGAAGTTTGTTGGCTTCACCGCATGCTGAAGCCATCTGGTCCATGACTCCGCAAGGAGCTCCTACAATGTGGTTTTCCACCTGATGAAAATTGTAAGAGATCAATTGAAATTACATCTAGTGGACAATGCATGCCAAAGATAAAATATAAAATCATAGGAAATCAATGTGGATCAGAGTAATGCATAAAGTCCAACCTTCTGGCAGAGTATGGCCAGTTCCCTTGGGCTGATATTTAACCCTGAGTTACAGAAACAGAGAAATTAATTTACCCACATGAAAAAAATTGGACCTATTTAGGCATTCAGTAAACACCAAAACGGTATCAAGATCAGAAAAATGAGAAGGTTCTCTTTTCGATAGAAGAGAATGAACCATTGATAAAAGAGATCTCTTTTGTGAAATCACTTTGAAGAAGATTAATTTTACTCGATGTGAAGTCGCATTAAAATGACCAAAAATAATGAAAGAGTTTACATTTTAGTGGTTGAATATTTAACATAACTGAAGCATAATTACCATGAGCAGCTGCAATAGCAGACATACTAGCAACCTCCACAGAGGCAGAAGATGATACACCTTTCCCTTCTGGAACTGCAGATGAAACCTACATATTTGTTTACATTGTCTACATATTAGAATATAAAAAATATGGAGATAGAGTAAGTGGCACAATTATAGGCCAGTACAATTGTTTCAACATTGCACTAAAGGAGGCAAGATACTCCCATCGAGAACCGAGTTGAATGTGAAAATCATTGGCAATAATGTTATCAACACCCATGGGGAATGTTATCAGCATTCAGTAAGATATTTTATTGTTTGGTAAAGTGAAGTATCAGTAACACAGGTTGAGAAAAGGAGGTACCAGCATGCTTATACTATCTTCAAATCGAACACCCAATTCAGTCATTAAGACCAAAATAGAACCTGCTACATATGCTGCCCACCTGTGATAGTTATTCATATTAGTCTCATGGAATGCCAAACATACCTTACTCGTATAATAAAATCATGCACAAGTGCTACCCACTTTTGGGAAGGATCTTGAGCAAAGTATTTCTTTGCTTTCTCATATGTGATTGGTTTGCCTTCTTCCATAAAATCAGACAAATCCATGTCAAATGTTGGGCCTCGATTGCTCAATTCTGATCCAAATGATACCTGACATGATCAAGATTCATTTAGATCACACAATAAGAAAGTCTAATTATAGAAAAAACTGCAAGGAAAGATATCCAGCTAATGTTTGTAGTTTTATCATCAAGATTATTCACTTCTCAAGCTTTCTTGTTACACAAAACTCCAATCAAGTTGTCAATGTGAACTAGTATATAGAAATTTCCAAATGTTCTCCAACATACGATTTGCAAGACAGCAGTTGGATTTCCTCCTTTGTCATTCTGCCGAGCTTCAGCATGTTTCCACAGCCTATGTTTACTTGGATGGATTCTTTGCAAAGCAACATGACAGGCTTCCTTAATTGGCATCTACAGAAAAGTGAAAGAAAGAGAATAAAAAGGCCTTAGTGGGTAGTAGTTTTTATGAATAACTTTGTCAGTTCTGTAACATTTTCAGGCTAAACTAATCGTATAGAAACGTGTCAGTCAATGAGTTGAAAATATTACAACACAATGTTTAGCACTGTACATTTCAGTTTTAGTAGCAGTAGTAGTAGTGTTATGCAATACAGTAGTAGCAGTTGGACATGTAATACGGTAGTACATATTCATCATGCTAAACAATAGAGCTTCAAATCTATAATACTGTATTATTATAAACGTTAAAGTATGTGAAAAAGTTAACAGTTGAAAGTATATGTAATGAACACTAAAACCCTTAGGAGAGTGATTCAACCTGCAGAACAAGACTTCCAGAATAGTCAGCAATACCACCCATAACATCTAATCTTCCAGGAGCTCTCGTAACAAAAATGTCCTCCTGTCACAAGAATAGAACAGTGTCAAAAGTTAAAGAACAAACAGCAAAAGGTCTTTGAATTTAATAGATAATGAAGTGTACTGCCATGGTAATGTCATAGTAATGAGATTTCATCATTATTTCAATCATTAAAAGGATTGCTAGTATCCATTGAGAGCTCTTAGGGTAAAAGAAAAAATTGATTGACCACACAAAAATGATTAACACCTGCCAGTTGAAGAGACTGGCTGCAGCCTTACGCTCCCGCCTTTTGTGCTTCTCCTCTAATTCAGTCAGGCTATGTAAGAATGCCATAGTATCCGGAAGTCCTTGAACATCTCCATGAAGAATGTCAAAGTTTGCAAAGTCCCTGAAGAAACAATACAAGGAAACAAAAAGGAGACAGTTATATTATTAGTTATTAGGAAACAACCAACATGATTATACCCCTGAAAAAGTAAGGTGATACCCACGGGCTCAATGCTAAGCTTCCATCATCCACAGGGGAACCAGGTGTCGTGGGCCCAAGTTGGTCTTCTGCAGTTGTATACCATTCTGGGATTGTAATGTCTCGGCCAGAGGCCCTTTGAAGTTGATACCCAAGAACTATGGCATCACGCAACCTTCTAGCACCACTAAGCTAGATATTACAAGTCAAAATTGAAATGAAAATTCAAAATATTATCACTTTCAGTACATCTTCATGAAAGCAAAGTTGGCCAAGGCTGGAAAAGTTTAACAAAAGCCAACAATGCAAAAAGTTATATCCAGAAATTGTTTACCTTATCTGATGCATAATTTTTTCCTAAAGCTGTCTCCTGCAGGATGCGTGCTGCTACCTACATTTTCAAATGTTTTATAAAAAATAATCACTTCTTTTGGAATGATTAAAAACATCAATGGTGACATAGATAGACATGATCAATGTGGGGAAAGGAGCAACCCTAGAAAAATTTAAACATCCGAACACTAATTGGTGGATGATTACAATCCAATAAAAAGATAAACAATTTATTATTTCAGTCAAATTACAGAAACAGATCATAATGTTGAAACATCTATCCCGAGCAGTAAAATTACTGGCAATGACAATGCTAGGTTAAATATTACCTGTCTTATTGTTGTAAATGTCTCATCAGATAAATTCAGAATAGTTATATCTTGAAAGATTTTTAACTCAAAATTCTAGTGTAGGTTGTTACAAAGGAGGGCCAAAGAATTAGCTTTATATGTTACACTACAACTGGGTCCTTTGAGATAAAAAGTGCATGGTTCAGCCCATTTGAGCTCCGATTGTATTTGTATCTCCACTGCAAACTTTCTTTTCTCACAGTTCTTTTAACTTCTGAAAAACTAATGTTACTATTACCCCATAAATCATGTTTTTCCTCTTAAACAGTTTCAATTCATCATTCAAACAGACACTTTGAGGTCATGAGACAAAAAAGGAAGGTTAGAAATTTCTATCATTCCTAAAATAATAATTTAGACAAATTAACTTGATTCTTATACACTCTATTTCTTCAACATGAGTCCATACCCTACTCCTGCCATTGACCAGACGTTCCACAACTATAAATATAGTTTTTGAAGAGTTGATTAGTAAAAGAAAAATATAGTACCTCACCACCATTAATGCCTCCTTCATAGCTGGGTTTCAAACTTAGCACTCGTTCAAGATAAGGTCTCCAATGACCAGTCAGTAAATCCCTTCTAATCATTTCAACACCACATTGATAATGCTAAAAAAGAAAGATAATTTTGTGTAAGGCACTCTAAACAAATAACATTGAAGCAAAAAGAAAAAAAAAAAGAAAAACAAACCTAACAGAGAAAGTCAATAAACTACCTCAAGCATATTTCTCAAAAAAGGTTCTTCATTGAAATAATCTCTTCGTACAAAGACAAAAGGGCACTTGTATGCCAACGCCTCACTAACTGTGCCATATCCAATTTTCCCTATAATAACAAACAGCAATTAGAAACTCTTTTCATCTAATCCATTTTTAGTTGCAACAATGTGTTTTATACTGACCAAGCATACAGTCAGATGCTGCAATAATGTCAGGTGTATACGCATCTTGAGCAAGTTTTATGAAGTTTGGTGGAAGGTCATCACTTTTAGAAGCACCACAAACCTGGATCGTAGAAATAAGGCATCACAATAATACACAAGTACAATAAATGAACGTTTTAAATGAGACAACGATACATAGCAGACTGGTGGAAGAAGTACCAGGCACAACCAGCCAGGCGGTAAGAATTCCTCCTTTAGCTTCAATCCTGATGGCTGAAGACAAGACATAATAGAGGAAAACGTAAGATGAAAAGGTAGTGACTCTGTTTCAAATCATTAGTCGAGTTCCATGCCCCAAAATCCAGAAAAGTGTAAAATTTACAAGTGCATGGTCAATAGATTACAAAAGATCAATAAAAAAATCAGAACTGACAATAAAATATACTGCAAAATATCTTTACTGGAAGTTTAGACTTTTATTATGAATTTGTGTTGGTGCCAGAAATGTTAATTAGAACAACACACGAATATATGCACTGCTGATTTTACAGAATAAAAAGGAGTACCCACAGTTATATCAAAAACATTATTAACTTCATGAGGAAATAATCAACGCACATATGATAACTGAAATCAAGGATAGAGTGATACATAATACTAATTATTATACATGTACTTTAATCATGAGATTTTAATTGAAGCTGCTGTTTTATGTAAAAAGATAGTCATGAGGGAAGATAATTGCAGAAAAACTGAAAGAATGACATCAGGAATAAGGGCATCAAACTGTTTTGCATTTGATACTTAATTAGGACATTAAAATATCCCACACAACCAAAACATATCATTACAACAGCATTCAAAAATTCAAGTACATGAACAACATCGTATCAAGAAGTCAAAGAGACACAGATAGCAAGCAATTATTACAACCCATACCAAGAAAAAATCAAGGTTTGGTCCTTAAAAGAGGAGCTCTAGATAATTACCTGCCCACCAAAGTTTAGAATAACTAGTTTCACATCATCAGTTACCCCAAGTTCCTTCCTCACCTTCAACAAGAAAAATCACAAGCTCAGATTAAGAGATAGGTCATCGTATCATAAGTTTCATCTTGGTTTGTAAGGTATACCTCTTTTGCAGATTTGTGCAACCTCCTCACAACGAGAGGGACATCAAAAATATCCCGAAAAGCGGGCACTGCAAAAATTGGAGATGCCAAATTCTATTTAATCAGTCCCATAACCACATCTAAGGGGATATTAAATTAATATTAGGTTATTGCCATGAAATTATATAAAAATTGACCTACTTGGGCAATATCCTGGGAGGCGAATAAGGAACTCGCAATGTGAATAGTCCTCCGCTATCTGCAGCAATGCATATTCAATTACACTTATTTATCATGTTTCAAGCACAAAGCATAACAAGTGAAAAAGGACAAAACTAAGAGCATAATTTTCCATTTAAAAGTTTCAGCCTATTCTTATGCTTCATAGTTATTGTTGGAAACAAACTAGGTCACATCTGTACCCACTGCAGGGTATCTGAACAATTACGACATTAGCATTACAAACTAAGAACATAGATGACTTCCAAATAAGTCCACTTTCTAAGATAGTATCATTGCCTAGCCTAATGAGATATGTTAGGTCTATCATACCATCCACTATTGGGTCTCTATCTAAAATCCCACAAATATCTAGCCTCACATTCAAAATGTTCAGGAATGAGAGGATGAGTTGGAACATCAACTAGAGATATGGCCTAATTATAGTCTATAGGTGGGTGCAAACCCCACATTACAAGACAGTTTATGAGGTTAGGTTAAGCTTGAAGTCTACTTTCTAAGAAATTTTAACAAATAAATGTGGAGGGGATGTAGAGATGAAGCATTAATTTATTTGTGAATTCTTTCATGAGTCTTCAACAACCTTGATAGTTGAGAAAAATTGAAAAATAACTTGTAAAATTACATATTTGTCACAAGTTTTATACAAGTGTCTAAATGCTGAGCATAAAAATTCCAAATTCTGGGACAAATCAGAGAATCAACAACTTCTATAAATTTCTCTCGACAAACAAAGATATGAAACAAGATAACTTGCTATATGAAGAAGATTTATAACCTCCCAAACTATTGAACGATGATTTAGTCCAGCAGCCATGACATACTCCGCATAGATGAAGTCCCAACTGAAATAACAAAGACATGGAACAAGACTAAAAATGGGCTCTGAACAAAAACAATCACTCTTGGACATACATGTACATTTAAAGTTTCAATTGATACAGGCAATAAAGTAGAAAGTATATGCATATCCCTGTAAGCAACTTAAAGTTGATCTATGACATGCATTTGGAATACTGAAATGATGATAAAAATACCCTAAACTGAGATGAAAGGATACGTAAAATTCATGAAAATATATTTGTCAGCTAAATTTTCTAAAATCATAGGCAAACAACTCCTGTGCTTCCTACATATAATGGTCTTCCCTCAACCAATTACTGTAAGAAACAAAAGAAAAAGAAATTAAAGGATAATGGAGGTGTGCACACGATACCTGAAATTGGTCACACAAACAGAGCGAATGCCTGCATCCGCTGCTGCTCGACATGCAACTGGGACAACATCCGAGACCTGTTTTCTCGTGTTAGCTTTACAAGGATCCACCAAATATACAATATACAAATTTTATTTTTGAGGAGGAAAAATTCATGTTCTTTTTAAAAACAGTTGTAAAATATTTAAAGTTTTTTGGATAAGCTTTTGGGGACAAAAATGCAGAATCTGAAAATAATCAGATCTTAGATTTTTCTTAGAAGATAGGAATGTATTTCTGGAAAAAAAAATGGTGATAAACAAGAGAAACAGTTGTGAGAAAGAAAGGGAGACTGTTTTCCAGACAAAAAAATCTTGCTGAATTTAAAATTTACAAGTCCTATACCTAATTTTTCTTAGAGATGGTAAGTAATTTTTCCAGAAAAAGGGGACAAACCCAAACAAACTACTTTTTCATAATTATAATCAAATGCAAAATTACTTCTGTTACATAAAATCTTTATCAAACAATCAATTTTTTAACCATCCTTATAACTACCTTTTTCAGAAGTCCAAACTAATGTGTTAGAAGTTATTATAAGCATTATGAATTAGTTATCAGTTTCCCTTTCACTTTTGTTTCCAATAAAAAGGGGAAGAAGATGTACTGTACCACTAAGTCAGCTTTAATAGAGTTCAACCATTCAGATTCTTGAGCCAAGATTTTTGCACGGGGCTTCACTGCTGTTTCAGAATACTAACATAACCACAAACAAGCAAGGGATAAGCAACAGAAAGAAACAATATTAAGGCATCTACCTCAAAACTCAACAGCTATAAACAATCCAAAGGCAATGGCATTGCCATACCTTAGCCAAAGAGGCAAGGCGATCAACGGTCAACGCATCTGCCTGAACAGCTCCACAGTCCAAAAGCACCTATTTTACACATATGGATAAACAAACATGAACTTTATAAGCAACCTCTTCAAAGCATTGTACATGTACACAAATTGAAAATTCTCACAAACAGTTCGATCTGATCCGGGTTGCTATCTATTGCAATTGGGATCAACATGACACTAAAAGAAACTCCACCGAAGAACATTAACAACCCTTAAACAACATTTTTTTAACAGCACAGAACTCCCCTTTTTCATCAAAATCATGAAGCTTCCAAAAGCAACAAGGATAGACTACGATCCACAGTTACACATATGCGTTTAGACATTACTTCTTCCTTAACAATCATATTAATTATTAACTAGATTATGAACACTGTCTTTCGGATAGCATTATAAAGAGACTTTAAAGATAAAAGAAATAGATAAATAAGCAAAAAATTCAAACTCACTTTGCGAATGAACAAGCGAGGAGACTGTATTTCAGTGGTGAAAACAAAATCAGGAGCACCAGTGACGACGTGCACATCATGCCCCGCGAGAATCAAATGCCGCACCACCTAGCATACAATTCGAATAATAATAAAAAAAAAAAAAAAACACTCCATCATAACAAAACCAAAAAGAAAAAACTACCCCCACAAAACAGAGACAGAAAAAATCAATTTTTTTTCATTTTATACCAGATGATCAAGGCCAAAACTAAAAACCCAGAAACAAAAAGCAATTTTTAAGAAATAAAGATAAAGCACCCATTTAATTAGAAAAACAAAGGTGTCTTGGCATAGACAGAGACCTCAGTAACTCGAGTGGCATGGCCAAAACCATGACCAGTGACATAATACGCAAATACTAGGTGCTTTGTGGAAGCTGAGACTCCGTCACTCTCTTGCTCGATCCTCATTTTGCAGTGATTCAACTTCTTTCAAAGTCTCCAACAAGAGAATGATGGTACTGTATGTTTCAGATGATAAATTGGTGCTTTTATTTATATATTATCCATGAAGAATGAATGAATGATAATTAATTAATTAATTAATTAAACATTTATTAATCACCTCTTTCTGTCATTGTTATTATTTTCTTTTTATTCAATTTTGTTACTTTTCATAAGCTATTTCATCAATTTTCTTAATTTTAAAAATGCAACAACAACTGTTATTATATTTTACGTAAACTAGAAAGGTTGATTTAAAAATTGTAAACCTTGTTATCATTAACTATATAAACTGTTATTATATATTAGTTATAAATTCTATTATCCACAAATTAAAACGGTAATATTTGTTTGTTAATTATTTTAATAAATAGAAAAGAATAACATATTATATCTTCAAAAGGAAATATAGTTAGTTAACATTTTATTAATAGTGATGAAATTAGTTAAAATAAATAATAAAACTACAAACAACTAATTCTACATCAAAATGGGCTTTGTTTAAATTAAATACAAGGATATTTTTTAAACAATGATATAAAATAAAATTGAATAAATTAAAATTTATTTATATACAGGTATATTAAATATGAAAAAAAATTGTTTATTTTAATCCATAGAAAAAATTAGTCGCAAAGTATACGTTTTCCCCAATAGCATACTATTCTTTGTTACTTTTTATAATAATAATTTTAAAAATTATATAATTTTGTTAATTAAATGTTGTATCCTATCTTTAATAAAACGATTGATTTCTTATCATAACTAACAGAAAACTGATATGTTGTCGGTAGAATTGAACATGGAGATTTTAAATTGATAACTATAAGCTTTTTATTCATATTTATATTTTTAAAAAATAAATTTGCATATTTGAATCTTGAATTTCAATTTTTTTTTTACAAAATCAACTACTGCTACTTTTCCACATCCATAATTGTTTTAGAAGTTATTTCATACTAATTATCTAAAATTTGACTTTTTTTTTTAAATTATTTAAGTTTTTGAAAAATTAGCTTTTTTATCTTAAAAGTTTTACAACAAACATTATTCAAACAAATTCAAATATGTAATGTGTAATAGTTATATAGAGCAAGAACACTTTACGTAGTAGTTATTATTATTCAATAAAGGTATTTTGGCTAACGAAAACTAAATTTGCATATTTGAATCTTGAATTTCTCTTTTTTTGAGAAAATTACTGGTACTTTTACACATAGAAGTTATTCCATGTTAATTATCTAAAATTTCATTTTTCTTAACTTATTTAAGTTATGAAAAATAAGTTTTTCTTATCTTAAAAGTTTTTCAACAAACATTATTCAAGCAAATTGAAATATGTAATTTGTAATAGTTATATAGAACAAGAACACATTTCGGAGTTTTTATTGTTATTATTAACTAAAAGAATGTCCTCGTTATTTAAAGAATTATTAACTTCTTACATTATTTTTATTATTATTAATTATTAAGAAAAACTATTGATAGTAAATAAAAAAAGGTAGTGCTTTGTAACAAAATATTATATCCTAATATATATCACAAACAAAAATTACATTCATATTATAAATTTTAGTTACATAATGTAAATATTTATTTCAAACATTACACGTTGTAAAATACCAACGTTATATATATATATATATATATATATATATATATATATATATATATATATATATATATATATATATATATATATGATGTCAATTTATTTATATAACCATTTAGATTACTAATTTAATCCTTACTTTATTCTTTCACAAACAAAAAATATTTAATATAGTTTTCATTTTAGTGTTCGTAGAAAGTTATTATATTTATTTATTGTATTTAATATTCATCAGTATAAAAATATCTATTTAATTACCCACATAAAAATAGAAGCTACTTTCAACCAAAACAAAAAAAGAAATATCTACATCTCCGGATTATAACATTATTTTATTTCTAAAACCATGATATTAATATGAATTATTTAATGAAACATATCACATAAATAATATGTTAATATAATCCATTCGCACTATACCCAAATTGATATCTAACCAGATTTAAACATTAAATAAAAAATTGTTATTATTTGCATCGTCAATGCAATTATTTAATTAAAAGAGATTTAATTACAAATAGTTAGAATATGAAAAAAAAAAAAAAAAAAAGGTGATGATGGTGTTGAAGAGATGTGGATGGATAGGGATGCACGGATGCGTGTGAATTGAGAGTTCAGTTGCGTCCCAAATTTGTTCAAATCTTATGATATGATATGGCAACGAGTTCATTGTCTGCTTCGTTTTGTCATAATTGCTGTTTGAGATTGAACGTTTATGCTGTTGAAATGAAAGGTAGAATTTAGGATAAAAATTAATAAAAGTAATTCTGAAAAGGATTCTAAATAAAGGTTTCTCAGACAGAGGCTTAAAAGGGTAAATAATGACGCATTTCTTACAATATTTTAATTCTACCCTAAGATTCTTGGAACATTGATGACATTATGTGTTGTGTTTCGAAATGGGAATTTTGGAATGTTCTGTTTGATATGTATATTTCGAAGGTAAAGTGCATTTTGGATATTCTGTTTTGGTGATGAATTATTGTTCAGAAGATGATATAGTGAAAATATTAATGTTGGTGTTGGGTGGTCCAGATTGAATGTTCCATAACTTAAGAAAATTAAATTGATTTTATAAATGGTTAGGATAAGTAGTGGTGGTGATTCTGAACCAAAAGTACGGGTGAGATCAATTGTCATTGTCTTTGTATAGTGGAGTGAACTTGGGGGCACCAATCACATTAATGATTATGTCCAAGAGAATTTGCAACAACAAAAAAACATAATGTAATGTAGTCTTAAGTTTGCATATTGTTATATTTCAGTGTTTCCTTGATAAGTTATTAAGTGTTAATACTTACAGTTGTGAGAAATTGAATTTGCAAATTTTAGTAGCTTAATATTTTTTCAACTAAAATTTTCAAATAGTATACAAGTAACTTTCATACATAAATTTAATCACAAATATTCAAAATTTGAATTGATAAAATGAATACGAAAGTTGTAAAATGCAATGTTAAATGTTGGGACTAGACTATACTTGAGTACTAATATGAAATCTGTTTGTTATGCATAATTGCATTTTCAACATTCCAAGTTCTATAAAATAGTCCAAGTTATTTCATTAATTTTAGCCCTCTAAGCATTAAAAAATAATCAATCAATTCCTTTATTACTAAATTTGATTATTGGTTTAAGAACAAAATTATTTATAGCATAGAGTGTATTTTTTGATAGTGTATCAATGTATGTTTCTTTTATGTCCTTAACTATTTAGGTAACTCTTACAAAATATCATTGTAAATATAAATCAATTAACAATTGATTCTATAATCTCTTTTATTGCGTATATTAATCTTTATAACATAAGGCACTTTATATGAAAAGTTATTATATAATCTTAAAATGTTTATATATTTTTTAATTTTAAGATAACTAATATCACAAATATAATTATAAATTAAAGTTATTCACAATTTCATATAACAATTTGTTCCTATAAGTGAATTATACATGTTTCCTGATTAAGATCATTCAATTTAAATGAACAAATTAAATAAACTATTGAAGTGTTCATAGGTCCATTAAACCATCTATCACTATATCAGCTATAGATGATATATTACTTCAATTTCTTCTTAGCTCCAAAAACACATATTAGAAAATTATAAAACATATGTGTATTCAAACATATAAATCATTTATCAACATATAGATGATCCATCATACCATCTAGTGAAACTCAACAAACTAGATTGTCTAACGTTTATCAAAGCTTAAAACTTATTTTTATTAATGATTGTAGTTAAAACTCAATTAACTACAATTAGGAAAATTCTAGTTAAAACAATGAATTTATTCTCGATTATAATCCAAGAAAACTAATATTTAATGTTTTAAATGTGGTTGAAAATGTGATCCTTAGTAAGCATTGCATCACTACCAACAAATGGAGCTTCTTTTCCTCTTCAAGCTTTAAGTGCTCAATTTCATCCAATTTTATATTCACCTAGATATATCCAATGAGGATGAAGCCTAATATCATCTAATCCCAATCAATCATAGATAACTTCATAGTCATACACACCACACCAAAAAAAGAAACATTACCCAACCTTTATCCCCAAAAGAACAAACCTTAACAATATAACACCTAAACATGCTAAGGTTGAACTCAAATCTTTTTCCTAAACCTAGAATTTTTCCATTTCTTGATTCACCTCAAAACTCTCAATATAACATCTCAAAAACCTTAACTAAACTTAAGTTAGCCCCACCAAAGGCGTTGTCACCCTTAAGCCTATCATCACAAAACCCACTTATGACTTAAGCAACATCTATTAAGACAAACACTTCATGAGGCCTTACAGAGGTAGAACATAAACTCTACTACTAGTCAACCATCTATAATGACTTCATTGTTAGCATTAGGTAGGAAAACCTCATTAGCCAGACACGACAATAAGTAGATTTAGATGATAACAAAATTTGTAATGAAATAAGAGAGTCAAGTACTGAGGTAATGTTCCAGATAGCTAAAGATGATTTTACAATACTCTTAGATAAACATTGCACATAAAAGTTAGGTCAAAGACTTCATCTGACACAAGCATATATATATATATATATATATATATATATATATTATATGACCGTGTTCTTTATTGCGAATATATGCTTTTGTTTAACTAATGTGTGTTCAATGAGTTTAAGCTAAGTATAACAAAAACACAATTAGCATTGAGCATATGATGCCTAAAGTCTGAAGCAAACATGGAAGAAAGTGAAGCTTGGATGAGCTTAGTCAAATGTGCTAATTAGACGAGTCATAAGCTCGATCAGATGAGTAAATCTATTAGAAGATCATGCCATAGATGACTCAAACAATACAAACTCACTTCAACTCAGTAAAGAAATATGTTGACAAGATAAGTCAACATGATATAGTAAGGCACTATACTCTTACAAGTAGTAAACAAGTCAAATAAAGCATTAAACGAGTCAACAAAAGCACAACAAGGTACTAGACAAGTATCAGTATTAGATGAGTCAAAGTCAACTTATGGAGTTAAATTTGAATATCCCTATTAGACGAGTACTTCTATTAGATGACTCAAATAGAAGAATGATTGAACAAGTAAAGTAAAGATACACATTAGACGAGTCAAGTCCAGATCATTAGATGGTTCAAAAAAGAATTAACAAACCACTAAGTGATATGTTGATTAAGTTCAAATTGATAAAAGAAATATGAATGTTGAAATCGATGATCAAAACAACCAAGAGACTATCAGATTGTCAAATTAAGAAGATTTAATAACAAGACTTTGTTCGTGCAAGGTGGCTCTAGAAGGGTTGGGACGAATAGAGTCGGTAGAAATTTTAAAATCGTTTTGCACAAACATGCTATTGTAAATAAAATAAAAAAATGAGACATAAAAGAATGTACACAAGAATTTATACTAGTTCACCTCACACCTTGAAGCTACGTTCAATCTCTTAAGAAACCTAATTGAGAAGTTCCATTAAGCAAATCCCTTTACTAGCACGAGTATTAGTCTCTCTAGGTTACGACAAGTTTAACCTTCTCCTAGAATCACAACTATCAATATTTCCAAGTGTCCAAGTATAAACCTCTCTAGGCTACAATGAGTTTAACCTCTTCCCCTGAGATCAAGAACTATCAATTAGAAAAAACAAAATAATATCTCACACAAGAGAATTCAATCATGCTAATAGGGTATACTTCATTATGTGAAGGATATTACAATGGTTAGCACTCAATGAAATATCACCTTATACAAAAATGAATTTAACTCTAAGCTCTTAGAGTATTCTCACTTTTCTTTCTTTTGAATACTTGATAGTGTTTCAACACTTTGGTATTTTTCTCTCGCATTCTTTTTGTCTTCTTCATCTTGATTCAGGTACTTATAATCACATTGTTCCATTTAGTCATTGATTCATATTCAGTTCATCATATTCTTCATATCTTCAAACATCTTATTCTTTTTTCATATCGAAGTTCTTGATATTTCATTCAAAATGTATTACTTCATGTGTATTATCTTTGATTTCCTTTTTTTTGTCATTCAAAAATTTTAATTTCAAATATCATAACATTGTGGATTCAATCTTCTAGAGATTCTCTTGTAGTCTTTGATCTGTAGAGTCTTTTCCTTTCTTGTGATTTTTTGATAAATATATGACAACACTATTGATATTCAATTAGAGAGAATTTTATTTTATATATGTTCAAAAAGATATTTAATCATATATGATATTCTTCATATATACCTTGAATTGTATGAAACAACTGATTTTATTAATGCACTGAAAGTAACAAAGTATAGTATGGAAGTATAAAATGTATATATTCAATGGCAAAATACAATTGAAACAATGGTAACACTAATATAATAGTGTAAATAATAATGGGTAATTGTGCTTGAGCTGGAAGAATATAGTATTCCACCTGACAGAGAAGAAAATCAGAATTAATAGAAGAATAGGGAAGAGACCACCGATACAAAGAAGATTCAGGAAGAAATGTCATACCACATGTCTACCTCCTTATGCTCACACGTAGTCCTTCAAATACATGCTTCTCTTGGCTGGATGCGTGCTCTTTCTAACAGTTTCTCTGTTACCAGAATTCTTTGCCAATTTACCCATTTGTCCCTTACCCATTTCAGGTGTGCATTCCCTTTTTTGCCCTTTCTCTTTTATGCATGTTACATTACCCTCCTCATAAAAAACAACCTTGTCCTCAAGGTTGAACAAGGGGTATGCTTGTTTCACTTCTTCTACATCCTCCCAAGTAGCCTCTTTAGGATCTTAAATGTCCCACTACACTAATACTTGTGGTACCTTCTTGTGATTCCTTGTTACCACTCTACACCTTAGTATGTTCAAGGGTTGCACTGTAGGATCAAATTCTAATGTTGTTAGGGGTAAGGGAAGATATTGTTGTGGTAGATTGCCTTGGAATTTCTTGAGCAAGGAAATATGAAACAAAGATGAATTTTAGCAGTGTCAGGTAATTGTAATCTATAAGCAACAACTCCTATCTTTTCCATCACCTCAAACGACCCAAAAAACTTGAGTCCCAGCTTTTGATTTTTTCGCAAGGCCAAGGATTGTTGCCGATATGGTTGCAGCTTAACCAATGCCAGATCACCCACCTCCAATTGAATGTCTCTCCTTCTTATATTGGCTTGTTGTTTCATATAGTTCTGAGATTTCAATAAATTAGCCTTCAGTTGTAATAAGACTTGATCTCTTGCTATTAGAGCCTCTTTCATTGAAATAGGATCTTTAGGATTTTGTTCATATCTTGCAAGTTTAGGTGGAAATCTACCAAACACCGCTTGAAAAGGAGTCATACTTAAACTGCGATGAAAGGAAGTATTATACCAATATTGAGCCCATGGCAGCATATTAATCCAGGACTTAGGATTCTCATACACATAGCACCTCAAATACATCTCTAATGTCTTGTTTAAATTCTCTGTTTGGCCATCAGATTGAGGATGATACGCGAACCCCATGGCTAATGTAGTTCCTTGAGGTTAAATAATTGTTGCCAAAAGGAGCTAATAAAAACTCGGTCCCTGTCTGATACTATGGATTTTGGAATGCCATGTATCTTTACCACTTGTGCAATAAAGGCTTCTACTACTGATTTGCTTGAAAAATCAGATCTTAAAGGAATGAAATAGGCAAATTTAGACAATCTGTCAACCACAACTATGATTGTTGTGTACCCATTAGCGGTTGGAAGATGAGTGATAAAATCCATAGCAATATCCTCTCAAACCTGTTGTGGAATAGGCAATGGTTGCAACAGCCCTTTGGGCAAGGCATGATCCACTTTCGCTAGTTGACAAACTTGACATTCATTGATATATTTTTGAATGTCCTGCTGCATATTGGTCCAGTGAAATTGATTCCAATTCTACTAGTGGTCTTAGTGATACCGGCATGACCTCCAATTTTGGAATTATGAACCTCTTGGAGTATTTGCTTAATGAGAGTGGGATTATTAGGCACCATAATACGACCCTTCCAAATAAGCATACCCTCCTTAATAGCATCTTCAACATTTGGATATTGACCCTCAAGACAATTGTTACACATTTGAGACAACTTCGGATCTTTTTGAGTTAAGTCCACCACCTGTTGCAGCCAAACACAGTCAGGTTCAGACCAAGCCATGAAAAAACTCTTGGATAAAGCATCTGCAGGAATTTTTTCTTTCCCAGCTTTATATTGGATCTCAAAGTCATAGCCTAAGAATTTTGGCAGCCACTATTGTTGCTCAGGAGTTTGAAGGGTCTGATCCAACAATTGCTTCAAACTTTTCTAATCAGTCTTAATAATAAAGTGGTGTCCTAGAAGATAATGTCTAAATTTAGCCAAAGCTTCTGTAATAACATACAGTTCTCTGACATATGCAGATTGATTTTGCATCCTATTAGACATTTTCTTTGAAAAATACACAATTGGATGTTGATTCTGACTAAGGACAGCACCTACTGCAATTCCAAAAGCATCAGTTTCTAACACAAAGGTTTCTTTAAAATTGGGAAGAGCCAAGACAGGTGCCGAAGTCATTGCAACTTTCAATTGTTCAAACGCTGCTGCTGCTTTTTTATTCAAGTGAAAAGCATCTTTTTTAAGTAAATTAGTTAATGGTGCTGCTATACTGGCATAATGTTTCATGAATCTTCTATAATATCCTGTGAGGCCTAGGAAACCCCTTAATTGCTTTAAATTTGTAGGCTGGGGCCATGCGCGTACAACAACCAATTTTGTATCATCCATAGCTACTCTAGACCCTGATAAAGTGTGTCCTAGGTATTCAATTTGAGTAACTCCAAAACAACACTTAGAAAACCTTGCAAACAATTTATGTGTATGTAGAATCTTGAGAACAACTTCTAAGTGATATAAATGATCCTTCCAATTGCAACTATATACCAAAATATCATAAAAAAAAAACCAACACACATCTTCTTAATAGCCCTTGGAAGATGTTATTCATCAAACTCTAGAATGAAGTCGGTGCATTAGTTAATCCAAGTGGCAGGACTGGCCATTCATAATGACCATGATGAGTTCTAAAAGTTGTCTTGTACCTGTCCTCTGGCTTTAATAATATCTTTTGATATCCAGATCTAAGATCCAACTTAGAGAAGTAACAAATGCCAAAGAGTTCATCAATCAATTCATCTACTGTTGGAATAGGAAAACTATCTTTGATAGTTATAGCATTAAGGGCTCTATAATCTGTACAAACCCTCCATGAGCCATCCTTCTTCTTGACCAAAATAATAGGAGAAGCAAAAGGACTTTTTCTATGTTGTATAATGCCTTCTTTCAGCATTCCTTCTACGAGCCTCTCAATCTCCTCTTTTTGACTATGAGGATACCTATAAGGCTTAACCTTCATCGAGTTAGACCCTTCCAATAGAGGAATAGCATGATCATGTGATCTTTGAGGTGGTAAGTGATGAGGAGTATCAAAAACGGACTCATAAGTATGCAGTAATAAAGCTAATTCTGGTTCCATATCAGCTTGAGCTTCCCACAATGTCCCAGAATGGGAATTTTCCTCTAATAACTTCATATTATAAATCTCTGCTATCGCATTTGTATGCACCATCCTTCTTATGTGATGAAATTGAGCTTGAGTCAGCACTAATTCCTTATCTCCTTGTAATGTAGTGAATCTACCCTTATGAAGGAGTTTCAACTGCAAGGTATCATAATCTACAATGTGAGGACCAATGGTTTTCAACCAACTAGCACCAAGAATTAGATCTGCTCCAGAAATGGGTAGTAAGAATACTGGTAATACAAAAGAATGTCCCTGTGCCTGGATATTAAGTTGTTGAATCTTTCCTTCAGCTGTCATATAGTTCCCATTCCCTACCATCATGCGAAACAATGTAGCAGGTTCTACTGGGAGTTTTAAACATTTAGCAATCCTTGGCTGCAAAAAGTTATCAGAACTGCCTCCATCAATTAGTACTTGCACAGGAAGTTGGTTAATGTAAGCTAAAAATCGAATGGTGCCCACACTCATTCCACCTTTCATAGCATTCAGAGATAAGTGGTGTTCTTCCATAGAATCAATGTGAATATTATTTTCT
This sequence comes from Vigna umbellata, assembly GCF_029865625.1. Taxonomy (NCBI): domain Eukaryota; kingdom Viridiplantae; phylum Streptophyta; class Magnoliopsida; order Fabales; family Fabaceae; genus Vigna; species Vigna umbellata. Next base: position 35,087,232 of record NC_142170.1, on the reverse strand, counting down.
TCTTTCTCTGTTGTCGTATCATGCCCACCTATTTCCTCTTCTTCTAATTGGAGGAAAAGGTATTGTCTATTAAGACATTTGTGATTAAAAGTGAACTTTTCATCACAAAAATAACAGAGACTTTTTCCCTTCTCAATTGCATTTATGCCGAACTAATCCTCTTAACATTGTTATTTTTTTAATGGAGGAATATTTGGAGTAGGTAATAAGGGAGGAAGAGGTGTTTTCACATTTATACGTTGATTTTGATACGGTTGCTGCACTGGCTGTGATACAGATTTCGTTGCATAAGATGAGACCACCGGTTTCGTGAAAGATGGTTTAAGAGCAGGATAATATTTATCTTCATACAACTTTGCCAACGTCACTGCCCTAAACAAAGAAATTGGAGATAAGGTCATACCACATGCCTGCCTCCTTCTGCTCACACGTAGTCCTTCAAATACATGCTTCTCTTGGCTGGACGCGTGCTCTTTCTAACAGTTTCTGTGTTACCAGAATTCTTTGCCAATTTACCCATTTGTCCCTTACCCATTTCAGGTGTGCATTCCCTTTTTTGCCCTTTCTCTTTAATGCATGTTACATTGTATCTTCAATCAAAATATTTTCAAATAATGTTGAGCTTTGCATCCCAATTCTATTAATTGATTTGATAATCAATTTAACGTTAAAATTTCTTTGATCAATTTAAACTTGATCCTCATATCATTTGGTGATTTAATGAATCTCTTTCGCGTTATCTAAACTTGACTCAAATAATGCATATATTTTCTTTACTTGTTTAGTCATTCTTCCATTAGAGTCTTCTAATGAAAGTAAAGATAAAGTAGTTTTGAAAGTTTGGGTTTTCGTTTGAAAATTAGTGTTCTTGAGTGTACATTTTTGTTAGAACATAATTGTTATACTATTTCTTTTATTTATTTATATTTTGGCCTAGGGACAAAAGAGTCTTTTACATTTTATTAATTAGGTGAATAAATTAAAATAAGGGGTGTAGAAAGGAAAAGCTTGTAAATTAAATATTATGAAAATTTAATAAAAATATATTATGTAAATCTTTTAGAATATTTAGTTGTTATTTTAAAAAGTAGTTGAAAGAAAATAGGAGATATAATCTTGGTAGGTTTAAAGATTAAAAAAGATATCTTAAGATATTATTAGATGTAATTATATATTATTGTTAGATAATAATAATAAAATATAATGCATTATCTAGGGACTTATCATAATCAATTAGAATAAAAATATTAAGATAGAATATATTATCTAAGGACTTATCAAAATTAATTAAGTTAAAGATAAATTTATTTTATCTTATTTTATTTTACGAAACCTAAGTTCGACGTCAAACACCAATGTCTTTACAAAATGGACATCGAACTCCTACAAAATACGACGTTATCCTCCACATTGGTAACAACAGTATCCACTAAGACTCATCACTGTCCTTCCCCATGTATAGATCACGTCGTACAGAACCCAAGTTCGATTTCAAACACCAATGCTTTATGAGTAATAAACAGTCATTTGCATCCCCAAAGAAAATTTCTTTACTATGATGGACATCGAACACCTCCAAAATATGACGTTACTATCCTCATTGGTAACAACAACATTCATTGAGACCTATCACTACCCTTCCCCATGCATAGTTGACGTCGAATATAGAGAACATTCAACGTCAAGGGACACCTCTATTTTCTTTAAATACAGTTTCGGAGCCTTGGATAACCTTTACACCTTCATTTATAAAATTTAGGGTTAAATATGTTTTTAGTCTCCCAACTATCATGCGATTTTTGATTTAGTCCCTCTTTCAAATTTTGGTACACTTTGATCCTTGTCCTTAAGAAAACTGTAATTTCTCATCTCCAAATCTAATGTCGTTAAATTTAATCTGATGTGACTAATGGTGTGCCACTTATGATACAAATTTACTTGCTGAATGGACCCGTTCCCTCCTCCTTAACAAAAAATAAGGCCTCCGATTCTCGGCCTGTCTCCAATCTTTGCCCTTCCCTTTACCATGTCGGAAAGAAGTTGTTAACAAAGGAAATTGAAGACCTTAAAAAGTTCATCGAAGATGGAAAAAAACTTGCTAAAAGAATCTTGCAAAAATAATTGTATGTCAGAATTCAATTTATGAACGTTTTCTTACGCAAACAGAGAGCTATGCAACTAGGATAGTAATGTCAAATTTGTTGTGTATTATGCAGAAGCATATCTGACTATCTTGATGAATTATGTTAAAATAAAATCATTGATGACACAAATTCATTTTCTATCCTAACATTGCTCTATTAGTTAATGCGCATGATCAATTTACTTTTTTAGTAATGCTAAGTCAGCTTCTTCGGTGTCACACCTTATATAAATAAAATAAAATTTATCAGTTGAACATTCAAATACAATAGAACATGAGAAGAAACACAACACGTTATCAAATTCTGGATAACAAAAGAATCCAAGATCGGTGTATATACATGAGACTTAAAATTCTCAAGAAGAATAGTTCTCTATACAAGTGACACTTACATTTAGAGGTTAAACTTTGAAAAATTGTTAACACTACAAGAATGGTTTTAGCTTCTGAATTTAACAGACAAACTGGCTCTAACAGTGCAAAAGCACAAACTAATGTTTTGCAACAAGGCAACCCACAAACAAGTGTTGTTGGTGTTGGAGCAAACCTGCAAGAGATTTCTGTAAGTTAATTTTCTTAAGGTGGGTAATTTTGAATGCTCTAGACCTTGCAGTTTGTGGTATTATTGACTGAAAAATTGAAATAGAAAATCCTGAACTCTCTCTAAAGGATTGTTAAGGTGGTATTAACATGGAAAATCAAAGGTGTGAACTGCATCCCTGCCTTTAAAATATACAAGAATGGATGAAGGGTGAAAGAAATTACAGGCAATAACCACGAGTTGTTAGAAAAATTAGTTAAATTATAAAGTAGTTGAAGATAATCACACTTCTTCAAAAGAAGGAAGATACACTACAGGAAATGAGGAAGGTTAGATTTGTCAAAATGAAAAAGAAGCAACCTAGAATAAATCAAGCTACCTGCTTCATAAATTTGGTCACCTTGCTTACAGAAAAGTGTATAGGAAAAACAATTTTTTGGTTAGTGATTGATTTTTTGAATACTTCGATGAATGTCTGAGAAATCTTTAATTCTTCATATTCAGTGTATACTGGTTTGGGAACAAACTCTAACTGGACGACTCAATAAACAGAGGATATTGGCGACGAGAGAGTGGTTGATGAAGAGAAGAAGGTCCTTTGCTTACTTGAGCTATGGTCCCTCGTAGGAGCGGCCATGGATATTTGTATGTTTTAGGGTTTTGAAATAACGTGTAATAATTTATGTAATGTTGGGAATATTGAGGAAGAAGAAGACGAAAGGATAGATATTCGAATTGGATTGAAGTAAAAACTCGGCAGACTGAATCTAAATCACAGTCACTCCCTGATTGCAACGATGAGGAATAACGCTGTGATCGCCACCGTGGCTTCACCACCAGTAACCACCGTCTTGGAGGTTAACACCAAAGGGATCACACTCATAGCATTGATTCCTCTACGTCAAGACCTTCCCTGTTTCCAACCAGAAGAATAAAAATGTGGCACATAACTAAAATAAAAGTTGAGATCAAACGTGGCACACCGTTAGCCACATCAGATTAAATTTAATGACGTTGGTTTGGAGGATGATAAATTACAATTTTCTTAAGGACAAGGATCAAAGTTTACCAAAGTTTGAAAGAGGGACTAAATCTAAAATCGTATGATAGTTGAGGGACTAAACACATATTTAACCCTAAAATTTATTGTAACCACTCTCTTTGTTAACATTTTTCTTTGGCTTTCTATTAGATCCTTCAAATTCACAAAAGCGAGCACTTATTTGTGATTGATTCTTCATCATTGTGAAAAGCTTGAAGGAATGATAGAAATCCACAGAAAAAAGTTAATAGATTTGTATTTCGCACCCTTTGAAAACTCTACACCTCCATTCACCAAATTCATGTTAACGTTTTCCTTTGGTTTTCCATCAATCCTTCACGAAATCAAGACATTTCTTTGTTAACAATGATGGTACGATGGAAAACCAACAGAAAATGTTAACACTTATGAATTTAATAAACATTCTCCATTTAATATTTTGATTTTGTTTTGATTTTTTTTCATGTGTTTCGTTGAATGTACTTCTTCTTGTTTTGTTTTCATTTTTGACGCTATGTTTTGTAAAAATGGATTTCGTTTAGAAATCCTATATGATGTAGGACGTCGGCCAAGTAGGAAATTCAACGTCCAACTTTAAAATACAACTCCTGAAGAACTTAAAAAAATGAATTAATTCAAAGGGATATGCATGGTCTTTGCATCGGATGCAGTCAATATTCGACGTGAAACCTTTAAAATACACCTCAAGGGGAACTTAGAAAAATGAATCAATAAAAGGGAAATGCATGGTCTATGCATCGGATGCAATCAATATTCGACGTCAAATGTGTATATAGATTCATATATTGAATTCTCTTCAAGTTATGTCCAGCCAAAGATATCAGTTAGCTTTGAAATCTCACAATAGAAAACAACTTCAAGACAATTTAAAAAATGAATCATACATTGCTAAATGAACAAGTTGGACATTTTCTTAGAGCTTTATTTTAGTTCTTAAAATTGTTTCAACATTAAACATATTATGAACCATATTTCTTTTTCCTGAGCACTTCTCATTCAATAAGATATCCTAACCATTTTTGTACTACAAAAAACATTTGGTAACTTGAATTTCAAAAGGCACATTCATATCAACTAAGTTGAATGTGCCGCTTTGAAATTCAAGTCAGCAAATTGCAATTTAAAGAACATAAATGCTCTAAAATCTAAGAAAAGGAAAATGCAAAGGAAATAAAAGAATATGGATCTTAACATGTTCAATAGGGAAACAGAAGGTAAGAAGTAACATTAAATGCATGTTATTTATAAAAGAATAATGGACGTCGAAATTCAAAAGAATTCGACGTCCAATAAGCAGTTCATCATAGATAACAGTACTAATTATGCCTACTAATTGCCCCTTTGCACTACCCAGTATTGACATCCAAATCCATCCGAATTCGACGTGTAACCATCGTAGGGAACTGAACAATTATGTGAACAACTATACTTGTTAATAACATTTTGACGTCGAAGCCCTGTAGAGTTCAACGTTCATGACTTCCTTAGTAACAACACATATATAATGCACTCAACCACTCCATGCGTTGTAAACTACACTGTAATAAAATTGTAATAAACAATCATAACATTTAGGGTGACCAATAAAATGTCGAAGCCCCGTAGAGTTCGACGTTTTATGGGTGGCTTAAAAGAAAAAAAAATATTAAAAGAATAAAAGAGAGGATAACCCGTTGGCTTCTGGCTGACCAATAAAATGTCGAAGCCCCGTAGAATTTGAAGTTTAACCATCGTAGGGAACTGAACAACTATGTGAGCAAGCATACATGTTAATAACATTTTGACGTCGAAGCACTATAGAAATCGACGTGCATGACTTCCTTGGTAACAACACATAATTAATGCACCCAACCACTCTATGTCCCTGAGCAATAAAAACGTCGAATCCCCTTAGTATTTGTCGTCAATACATGCGTTGTAAACTGCACTATAATAAAAATCATAAAGTTCAGGGTGACCAATAAAATGTCGAAGCCCCGTAGAGTTTGACGTTTTATGGGTGGTTTAAAAGAAAAAAAGATTAAAAGAATAAAAGAGAAGATGACCCTTTGGCTTCTGACTGACCAATAAAACGCCAAAGCCTAGTAGAATTCGATGTTTTATGGGTGGTTTAAAAGAAAAAAAACATTAAAAGAATAAAAGAGAGGATGACCTTTTGGTTTCTGGCTGACCAATAAAACGTCGAAGCCTAGTAGAATTTGACATCTTATGTGTGGTTTAAAAGAAAAAAAGAATGCAAGAGTTGTGCGCTGGTTTAAATATTTACCACCATAGAATGTCGAATTATATGGGGCTTCGACATTTTATTTAAATATAATGTCAAATTTACCATGGGTTTGACGTTGAATTTATTTTAATGAAAGTAAAAAACATAACACAGTTTCATCATTTCTTCGCGCTTTCATTTCTACATGAACTTTCTTCTTTGAGGACGAGCGCAAACAACAAACAAGGTTAGTTTTAGTCGTTTAATGCTTGCGAAAGTGTTCTGATACTCATTTGCTTCGTTTTTCACTTGTTTTGACCGATTGATTTTCACTTTTCTTTAGGCTTCTTGCGTACTGGTCAGCGAGTTCATCTTCTTCGTTAGTGACAACATTTGGAGGTTAGTTTTGTGTTTTTTTTCCTTCAATGTATTACGATGTATGTGTTCGTGTTTATAGTTTTGGGTGTGCTTGTGGGTTCTAGACTCGTAAGTTAGATATATTTTTTGACGTGGTTTCTTGATTTTTGTTGTTTATAAAATTATTTAGAATAGTATGGATCGAAGCCGGATTCATCAGTATCGTATTAGTGAAGAGTACGAAAGAGGAGTATTTGAATTCTTACAATATGTTAAAGAACACGGAAAACTAGTGAGCGAGACATATTTTTCCCTTGTGTTTGTTGTCTCAATCAAGTATTTGAGGACTTGGATAATATCCATGATCATCTCTTCATCTATGGAATAATGAGAAGTTATACAGTTTAGACTTGGCATGTGCAAGTATTATATAAGCCAACAACGTTAAGAGGTTCAGATTATCTCAATGAATGGATGAATGATCAATTAGAGGAAATGGTACGTGACGTTGGTGAAAATGTTTTTGGAAGAGCTCATTTATACAAAAGTCTTAAGAACGATTCAAAGCAAGAGTTGTATCCAGGATGCATCAACTTTACACGATTTTCGGCAACTTTGTAATTGTTTTTGTTTGAAAGCAAGAAACGGATGGATTGATAAAAGTTTCACGGAATTGTTGGAGTTGCTGAAGGAGATGCTTCCAGAAAATAACACGTTACCTATCCGTAATTACGACGCAAAGAAAATTTTATGTCCAATGGGTTTGGAATACGAAAAGATACATGCATGTCCCAACGATTGTGTATTGTATAGAGATCAGTATGCTTCATTGACGGTGTGTTCAACATGTGGTTCGTCATGATTTAAGAAGAAAATTAATGGAAATAATGATGAAGACAATGATGGCCCACTTGCTAAAGTCATGTGGTACTTGCTATAGTGCCTGTTGAAACGATTGTTTTCTGTTAAAGAAGAAAAATGTAATAATCTTCTTCGACACCCAGCTGATTCCCCTCAATGGAATAAGATTGATGAAACATTTCCCGAATTTAGTGTAAAGATAAGTAACTTAAGACTTGCGCTTACTACCGATGGTATGAATCCTTATGGCAACTTAAGTAGCAAACATAATTCATGGCCAGTTCTGTTGATGATTTACAACCTATCTCCTAAGTTGTGCATGAAGAGAAATTACATGATGTTGTGTATGATGATATCGGGACCTAGCCAACCTAGAAATGACATTGATGTGTATCTAAAATCGTTAATTGAAGATTTAAAAATGTTGTAGGAAGAGGGCATTGAGGTCTTTGATTCATATTCAGAAGAAAACTTTTGTTTGCGTGCAATGTTGTTTTGCACCATAAATGATTTCCCAATATATGGAAACCTGAGTGGCTATAGTGTTAAAGGTCATTTTGCATGTCTGATTTATGAAGAAAATACTAGTTATCTTCAATTGAAGCATGAGCAGAAAATTGTGTACACAAGACACCAAAGATTCATTCCTCGAAATGACCCTTACCGTAGATTGAAGAAAGTGTTTAGTGGAAGTCTTGAAATGGATGTAGTGTCCAAAACCCGCAATGGGGAAGAAATATACAACCAGGTGAAGAACATTGATGTTGTCTTCGGAAAACATAAAAAGAAGACCATTGAGAAAAACATTTGGAAAAAACGATCAATATTCTTTAATCTTCCATATTGGTGTAAACTTGATGTGCGACATTGCATAGATGCGATGTATGTTGAAAAAAATGTATGTGATAATTTTGTTGGGACTTTACTAAATGTAAAAGGAAAGACAAAAGATGGAGTAAAAGCACGACAAGACTTGGTTGACATGGGAATCCGTTCTGAGTTACATCCGTAATCCATTGGAAGACGCACCTATCTTCCTCCAGCTTGTCACACTCTTTCAAAAAAATAAACAAATTTTTTTTTGTTAGTGTTTACATAGTGTGAAGGTTCTACAAGATTATTCATCAAATATTAGTAGCCTTGTTTTTATGCAAGATTTAAAGTTAGTTGGTTTAAAGTCTCACGATTGTCATCTCTTAATGCAACAACTTTTACTAGTAGTTATTCGAGTCATATTAGCTACTTTTGTTAGAGGTATTCTCACACGTTTGAGTTTGTTTTTCAATGCCATTTGCAAGAAAGTGGTTGATCCTCGACGGTTAGATGATTTTCAAAATGAGGCCATCAGACTATTGTGCTAATTGGAAATGTATTTCCCACCTTCATTTTTTGATATTATGGTGCATTTGATTGTCCATCTAGTAAGAGAAATTTGAATATGTGGGGCGGTTTTCTTGAGGTGGATGTACGTGATAACGGTTGAAAATACCATTATCTATGATTCAATTTTGACATTAAATCAACCATTTTTTACTTAGAAGCTTGCTTGAACTCATGTTTTTAGTATAGTTTTGTGAATAAGTGAGTAGAGGGTATACTTGATGATTTTATCACTAAATTCCCTTTATTTTGTAGCTAAGAGTGTGCCTAGAAGAATCTCCAACAATGTATAGAGCTGAATAAGCCATAAAATCAAGCAAAACAACAACAAAATAGAGTTCTGGAATGCTACCACCAGGGCTGAGCGCCCCATTATGGGCGCTGAGCGCCAACTTTTCTGTTGTATATCGCCTGGGCGCCCTCTAAGGGGTGTTGAGCGCCAGTTTTCTCACAGTTTCACCCAATTGCCCCAACTTAGGGCGGTGAGCGCCAGCGACGTTGGCCCATGATCCAATTCAGCCCTATTTAAGGACTTGCACGACCTAGGGTTGGTATCTTTTGATGCCTTGAGCATAGAAACACACTTTTCACCCCTTGGAGGCATATTTGGGGATGTGGGAGCTCTCCTCTTCAGTTTTTAGGGTTTTTCTATCTCTTCCATTCCATTGTTCATCTAGTTTCTCCATGATAATGGAGAACAAAACCTTATTTGTTGTTGGGGAAGATGTAACCTTTAAACTCTCATGTATTTGAATTGATTCCAATTTATTTATGCTTTTTTCATTAATTGTTAGGGTTATTCTTCTTTGCTCTATGCGTGTTATGTTTAACTCATCCATGACATGATTATTGGTTTTCGTGATATGGACACATACAGGAAAACCTAGATCTGGAGAATTTTCTCCTAAAAGCAGTATTGCCTAGACATGGGGATATGAGTTTTGGTTATCTTAAGCTTCTAATCGTAGTGTAGAATTAATTACTAGTGATACAAGACATTGTGATCTAGTAATTAAGGATAGGATTTCTTCGCCGAGACATCGGGTTTTAAGTAATTTAGAAAGTGATATTAACATTAATGAAGAAGATGAATTCATATATGCATGAGAGTAAACTAGGTGTAACCTAAACCACAACAACATACTCATCTCATATTTTCAACTTCATCCATTCATTCTAGTGTTTAGCCTCAATTGATCAATTTGCATTCATATTTACTTTCTTGTTTTTGCATTCAAAACCCTAAAATTGTTCTTCAAAGTCTTAATTAGTTAAGTACTTACATGACTGTTTAGTGTCGTGAGTCTCTTGGGAAACGATACTTGGTCTTACCATTTATTATTACTTGATACGATTCGTGACACTTGCCGACATCTTAAGAGTACCCGGTTGAAAGATACATGAAGATCTTAAAGGGATATGTTAAGAATCAATTGAGACCAGAAGGTTCAATTATAGAGCGCTACATTATAGAGGAAGCCATTAAATTTTGCTCAAGTTATATTCCAAGTTGTGAACCAATAGGACTTCCAAAAGATAGACATGAAGACAAATGTGAAGGAAAAAAATTGGTAATCACATATAAGAATTGGCACGAAATGCTTCCCTTCGCTTTGCACGGTTACCGCACATCAATACACACGTCGACTAGGGCAACACCTTTTTCTTTGGTATACGAAATGGAAGCAGTACTACCCTTCGAGGTAGAAATCTCATCCCTACAAGTGTTAATGGAAACCCAATTTAGAAGAAGAATATTGGGTTCAAACCTGATTTGATCAACTCAATCTCATTGAGAAGAAAAATTGACCGCAGCATGCCATGGACAATTATATTAGCGAAGAATGAAAAAAGAATTCAACAAGAAGGTACGCCTTAGGAAACTCCAAGAAGGCGAATTGGTTCTAAAAAAATATTTTTCCAATACAAAATGATCACAGGGACAAGTGGACCCCAAATTATGAAGACCCATATGTGGTAAAGACGACATTTGATGGTGAGGCACTTATTCTCACAAGAATGGATGGGGAGGAGTTACCTTTGCCAGTTAATTCTGATGCTGTCAAAAAATTCTATGCATAATGATTTCATGATAGGGAATGCTTTTAAAATGGAATTGACATTATTGTATTATGCTTTATTCTAAATATTTTTCTTCATAAGGTCACTCTTAACTTTCGAATTGCCTTCCGAAAATAATAAACATCACAAGCAGGTTCACGGGGTGCGGGTTTGTTCTTAAGGGATGTCATGGAATTAATTAAAATGAAACAGGAAAGATAATAAAATATTTGGGTCTCACGAATTTTCACTCATACATTCATGCATTTAGCATCATGCATGCATCATCATAGGGGTTCAAAGAAGAAAAACATGACACGCCATGCATCGCCAATTCATGAATTCGATAGAAGCCAGTTCAAAAAGTACATCAGTGAGAAAATTCAGAATTTTCAAAAAAAAATCCATGGGGTTTTTGTGCCTCTCTAAAGAAAATTTACGAGGTTTTTGCACCTCTCTAGAGAAATTCACGAGATTTTTGTGCCTCTCTAGAGAAATTCACGAGGTTTTTGTGCCTCTCCAAAGAAAATTCACGAGATTTTTGCACCTCTCTAGAGAAATTCACGAGGTTTTTGCGCCTCTCTAGAAAAATTCACGAGGTTTTTGCACCTCTCTAGAAGATTTATGAGGTTTTTACGCCTCTCTAGAGAAATTCACGAGGTTTTTGCACCTCTCTAGAGAAATTCACGAGGTTTTTGCGCCTCTCCAGAGAAATTCACGAGGTTCTTGCGCTTCTCCAAAGAAACTCACGAGGTTCATACACCTCACTAGCGAAATTCATAGGATATGATGCACCCTCCACAAATGTGTCACGGCTTTTCAGCAAAATTCACAAGGTTGCTACACTCTCTACCAGGTATTCTTCGAGGTAATCTTTTTCCATCTCTGTAGACCCGAACGAAATTAGTGTCTTTATCTTTATTTGTCTTTTACTATGATAACACAAAAACTCTAGGCTTCATGTTATCTAGCAAAATCTAAATAAAGAGGGGCAACTACCAACACCCAATTTCGTCTAGGTAAGTAAATAAATAAAAATAAAGAATAAGAGAATAATAATTAATGATGGGTAAAGTAAAAAAGGAAGAAGAAAATAATAAAATAAATTTCCTTAAAAAAATGTATACATAATTTTCAAACTTTAAAATATTTTTGAAATATTAGTTTAATATGGTATTAATTTGAATCAATATTATGCCAATAATTATAAGCAATAATTAAAATAATATAATTTGTTGCGTCAATTTCTTTTAAAGAGAAAAATATGATTTTTAAAAAATGGACAATTTTTCTAACAATAATTATAATCAATGTCTTGAAATTTATTTGATTTGTTTTTCTTGCAACCAACACCTTTTCTTTCTCTATTTTGTTCATCGCCAATTAATTCACAATTAAGGTAAGATTACCATAATATTACAATTTGTGTATATAAATACGCACCCTATGATAGAAAAAAAAGGAAAGATGGAAAAAATAGAGATAGATACTTTGAAATAATAGAGATAGAAAGAGTGGGAGAGAGTATAGAGGAAAGTAAGTTCTTATGCTAGAGGGATTCTGCCAACAAAACCTACCATGGAAGAACTAGGGGCGTACTAAAAGCTGAAAAGGTATGTCACCTCTGCACCTTCTTTTTCTCTTTCGATGGTACTTTTGAAGTTTTTTTTTCTAAAGGTATTATTTTTTTTACTACACACCAATAATATTTTCATAATAAGAATATCTTATCTCGTTTCTTTTGGAATTGGTTATATCTCACGCATCACGTGATATTTATTTTTTAAATATTTTATTTAAAAATAAATAAAAAATTAAAAAAAATTCTTATCACGTATTTTACTATAATAAAACAATAATAAATCATAAAATAAAGGGTATAAGTGTGTGTCGGTCTATGACCGGTTTTTTTCTATTTTTTTCCCACCTTTTTTAAAAGAAAAGAGTACAAAATCTTTAAAACAAAAAAACAATGTCAATCCTTTTTAGGTTTTTAGGTTTACTTTTCAAAAATCTAAAACAAACCATAATAGTTTTCAAACAAATTCACAAACCCTTTTCTAGATAAAGAACTATGTGATCCCTTAATAGTTTCTTTATATTATTATTTTTTAGGGAAAATTAAATATCTTGAAAAACCACGTCAACTTTATACATTTAATTAAAGGTGCTGCTTTTGGACAGGCATAGTAGGATGCTAATATCTTCCTTACGTGTAACCGATTCCCGAACCTAAAATCTAGTTTTCATAGACCACGCTTTTATTTTATGGTTTTTCATAGTTTTTCCAAAATAAATTATGGTGGCGACTCCCAAAATCTTTTCTTAAACCCATCCATTTTCGGTTCACCGTCCCGTCGCGATTCCGGTTGCGATAGTGCTGTTGGAGGAGCTATTGGATTGAAGGACTACTTTGGCCCTAAACTAAGAAGCAAAGAGGCCACGAGTCAGGAAGCATTGAGTAACCTAAAGTAAGAGATGCAACTCAAGATGGAGGAGGACATGAGAGTTGTCATGGAACGCTTCCAACAACAAGAAGCAACATATCAAAAGCTTCTTGAAGAAAAACTTTAGATGATGTCCCAACAACAGAAGGCGGACATCCCCAAAGAGATCATAATGCACCTCGTGTGAGCACCAAAGACTCATGTTCTATTCTAGACCCTACTAATTACACTTGTTAGTATGAGCTTTTGGTTGATAAGGATCCTCCGCGCGTAGTGGCTGTGGGACGAAAGATTATAGGAGGCCAGACCCTTTATGGTATTGCCCACTCACACACGGGTCATGATTGATGAAGTTAGAGACCCCCACGCTCGAGTGCCCATGCCTACATCTGAAATCCAATTCGTGAGGGAGGCCTTAGGCACATTTATAGCTTGGCCTAAGGCTATGATCATGCCATATTTTGGCCCACCACCGGTATTATATTCTTATTTTTATTATTCAAATCTTCAAGTTATAATTAAATTATTCCTAATTAACTTTTATAAATATGTCTTGTAGTTCTACCATCCTGACGAACAACGAATGGCTAAACCTGTGAGCCATGAAGATCACGAGGAAGCGGAAGATGATGATGATCCTCTAACCATATTGATGAAGAAATTACATAAATTGAATAAAGGACCGGTAAAGCTGTAGTGGGTGTTAAGAAAATTTGGCGTCCAGTGTCATGTGCCATTATATATTGCTTTAAATAATGCACTGTAGGTCGTTGGTGGAGAAAGAATGTTGAACATTTCATGCATACAACTATGGTGCTGTAAGTTTTTTAATTTTTATTTAAATTTTTGAATATTAGTATTATTACTTTTTAATAAATAGACTTAACTTTATTGTTATAGGTACATGGACACCATTATAGTGGACATAGGTCATGCAACAATGTATGGCTTTTTTGAACCTCAAACCATTTAACCATCTGGAAACACATTAGATTCGAGACAATCATATATGCAAACATGGATAACTAAGTCTAAAAGAGAGTTGTATATCGCGTCATACATTAATGGGTATGATTTACTCAATATTGTCAACTTTTATCAAAATTTAATTAATAAACTCACTAGTTGTTCGTACATGTTAGGGGCCATTGCAAATGATGGTGATCATTAAAAAAAAACACAAGTTGTATGGTTTTGTTCTCTTCATAGGAAGATAAAATCGGATTTAAAGTCCTTGTTACAAACATAAGTATTACATTCATTCATATCAATTCATTATGATATTAATATATTAACTTATATTTGTAATGTTTCAAACGTTTCAAATTTGTTTACAGTTGTGGCTAGGCCTAGAGCACAACAGATTGAAATAATATATCCTAAGATTGGAATTCGTTGATCTTTAACTTAATAATTTTCGTAGTCAAATTTAAACCATTACATTTGACTAAGTTCTTTCACATGTTTAGTGTAACAAGCAAACAGATTTCTGGCCATGTGGCTACTACATCATGTCATGGATGAAGACAATCATCCGAGCAGGAATTAGAGCATATTGGACTATGGTAAAAATTTACATTTGAAATCTTACAAATATCAATAAACTTTTCACATTAGAATGAATATAATAGTAAAATTTCCTTGATTTTGCAGTGGTTCAACAGTGCCTCTTCATTGCCAAATGCCATAATAGGGAAGATAAGAGAGGAATGGGCAGGATATTTGAATCAACATTTTCATTCGCTATAACTTTAGGTTTTTCCTTTAAGTTCTTTATGTTTCTATGATAGCATTTGCTTTAGCTTTTAGTTTTACATTTGAATTGATGAATTGGTGATATAATGGTTTAAACATGAATTGATGAATTATGTGAATATATGAATTAGAAAACTGGTTTCTATATTTCAGGTTTGATTAAATGAGCAAAAATGAACCAATTTTTTTTAAAAAACCATGAATTTAACGTCAGCCTATACACTACACAACGTTAATATAGATGTCTTGACGTCGGTCTTGACACTGCACGACGTTACACCCTTTCGAGTGGCAAACCATAGAAATGCACCACTGGACAAGCTCCTCTATGGCTCATCAAGGGTGACATCAGCCTTGATTGTTATTTGACGTCAATATTACGTCTCACCCCCTTGTGGTGGACATCAAATCCTCTTTTACATTCATCTGGGCATTGTGCATTTAGTCACATTTTAGACGTCGAATTCTTTATTGTCCGACATGTTCTATAAACTGTTAACGTCGGCCTGTACAATTCAATGTTAATATAACATCTCCCGATATGACGTCGACCTCGAGTACACCGTTAAAAGCCAAAAATCACTGACGTTGTACGCTATTTTTGTACTAGTGAAATAAAGTACCTTATGTATAGTCCACACATAGTTGTAACTATATTAGACACCTCCTATATAAGCTTTGGTCATTAGAAAAAAGGGATAGAAACCTAAAACTTAAAAAAAAAAAAGAGAGAGAGGGAGAGAGAATTTTTTTCAGAAGAGATGGAAAGGAGTTGTAGAAAACATTAGGGCAAGGGAAGATTTGTGATGTTTTTGGAGTATAGATAAAGCCCTAGAATTGACCAAGGTATGGGGAAGCTTACCATTGCCTGTTGTATCCAATGTATTCTTGATTTACTTGCATGAAAATACTTGTTTGATATATGTTTATATGATTAAGATTATGATTATTTGTTGCTATTGTTGGGTAAGGGTTTGTGTGTGCATAGGAATAGGTTTCTGATGGATTTTCCCTAAGAATGTATTATGAATATTTTGTTGGATTATCCCAACAGAGGGTTTGATGCTAAGGGAGAACAAAGTTATGATGCGTAGGGGTTTCCATGCAAATATATGTTATAAGGGTATAATGATAATCATATGAGGTGTTATTGAGGTATAACATGTCAATGATTGGATTTAGATTATTCAAGTGATGTAATGTATGTGTTAGAGTCTGTTCATAAGGGTATGTGAGGCTTTAATGAATGCATGATGCTTTGGTTATGTTTTCACGTGATTTAGGGTTGTGGTATGCATGTTTGAATACCTGATTTTTGTTCAAGATATGTTTCGATTTCACAATAATCAATTATCATTAGCTATAATTGATTATTTGCGCATTGGTTGTGAGTATGGTTTTGGGAATAATCGATTATCCTTTCATGTGTGATGTTTTTGGAAATTTTCACTGAGATATGTTTTGTGTAAATAAGAACCTTTTCAGAATAATCGATTAGCAGTTATGATAAACAATTACCCTAGTGTATTTTAGTTAAAAATGGCAAATTTAAGGAAGAATGAACATGGACCAAGACTGAGGAGCTGTGGAACGTGATGATAATCAAAGAATGAGATTACAGGATATGTTTAGGGTCAGTTTTGACTTGTGGTTGAGATTGGAGCATGAGTGGGTTTTGGGATGTATTTGAGTATGTGATTGATCAACATGAGAATGAAGCATACGTCTACTTGTTATACCTAGTAAATTCTGATGCTATATGTGTTAGCATAAAGCTAAAGAGTAGAAATTTTGATGATGTCTCAAAGTCAAGTCTCAAGTGCTGTTATTGTAGGAAGATCTTCATGAAGACTTGTTTTTATATTAAATATTTTATAGTTTAATAGATTTATGTATAGGATGTGGTTTATATTTGATTTTATGTATTGTTTGTCTTAGGTTGCGTTAAAATTTATTTTGAATCAGAAAATCTCATTTTATACTCAAGATAATTGATTATCAATTTATAATAATCGATTATCAGTAATCAATTATGACTTGTCATAATTGATTATAATGAGCAATTATGAGAATTTTTAAGCAAGTTTTTTTACCGTTGTGCATTCATTAAATGCATAATTAATTACCATAATTGGATAATTGATTATCACATGTTAATTAGTTGACAACGGATTTTTGGAGGTATCCTTGAGTGAGATCTCTATAAATCAGATTGGGACTCTCATTCTAAAATACGAAACGAAATACAAAATACGAAATAAATGTATTTTGAAAAATCTTATCTGCAGTGTGCGGTGATAAGTGTTCTAGGATTTGCTGAACCCTTGTGATGTGGCTTTGATAACTTGGTGTGTTGGCATAGAGCGAGAACTTTCACAGGGAGTGTGATTGAGTGTTGTTGTTGTTGTTGAGTTAAAAGTCTATCATCCTTCGTGAAGCATTTGGAGGAGGTGTTCATCCTTTGTGAAGATTCAGAGGAGGTGTTCATCCCTTGTGGGTTATAGGGGAAGTGACTTTCATCTCTAAAGGTAACAAGAGAGATGGTTTCTAAACTTTTACAAATTGTTTCTTTGTGATTGTAATTTGTAATTGTTTTGTGAGTAGTGAACTGTTTATCTTGATTTGAGATAAGCGACTGGATGTAGGATTGGTAAGATCCGAACTAGGATAAAATTATCTATGCAAATTTCTCTCAACCTTACTCTCTTTATTTTTTATTTTTATTTGCTTGGTAAGTTTAATTGAGTAGAAATTAAAAGGCACACGTTTGTATTAAAAACCCTCTTGGTTTGTTATTCCACGCTAACCATTCCGCTGCAGCCGCTTTGACAATTGGTATCAGAGCTCGATTTGATAGTTATTCAAATGGCAAGATCATATCAAACTTTTGCAAAGGGTGATTCTATCAAAAGACCACCCGTATTCACAGGTGAAAATTATGCATTCTGGAAGGTAAGAATGCAAATATTTATTGAGTCTATTAATTGTGATATTTGGGAAGTTATTGTATTTGGTCTGTCTATTCCTACTAACAATATGCAGGAACCAAAGCCCCGTGTTCAGTGGACTGCTGAAGAAAAGAAAAGGTTTCAAAATGATGTGAAAGCTCGAAACATTATTTCATCTGCTTTAACCATTGACGAGTTTTACAGGATCTCTGTTTGTAAGACTGCTCAAGAGATGTGGGAAGTGTTGAGAGTGACCCAGAAGGTACAGATGACGTAAAGAGAGCGAGAAAAAATACCTTAATCCAAGAATACGAAATGTTCAGGATGAAGCAAGGAGAAACAATCTCATACATTCAGAAACGCTTCACCAACATCGTTAATAATCTCATTGGACTAGGTAAGTCTTTCAAAAATGATGAGCTTAATATAAAAAATTTAAAATCTTTAGACAGGTCGTGGCAACCAAAAGTGACTGCAATTTCTGAGTCACAAAACCTCAACACAATGACTATGGCGGCACTATTTGGAAAGTTGAGAGAGCACGAGCTTGACCTCTGAAGACTAGATGAAGAAGAAGCAAAAGTAGAAACTTAGAAAAAGAGTCTAGCCTTAAAATCTGAGGTAAAAAGGAGCAAGAGCAAAATAGAAGATGAGGACTCAGAAGATGTAGAAAATTTGAGACTCATGATAAAAAGGCTCAATAGGTTCATGAAATCAAAAGACAAAGGAAGAGTTAAATATGAAAAGAGAGAAAATCAAGGATCTTCCTCAAACTATAGATGCTATGGTTGCGGAGAAAGGGGGCATTTAAAAGTTGACTGCCCAAATCAAAAGAAGGATGAAGAAATAAAAGAAAAGAAGTTCTTCAAGAAAAAGAAAGCCTACATCGCATGGGACGGTGACAACGAAACAATTTCTGACTTGAGCAATTCTGATGAAGAAGCACACATCTGTTTAATGGCAGACGACGACACTAATGAAAGCCAAGTAAGTACATCTAGCGATTCTGATAATTATAGTCAATATAGTGAAGATGAATTGCATGAAACTTATGCTGCGTTAGTAATAGAATCTGAAAAACTAGATAAAGCTCATAAGAAATTGAAAAAGAATTTCAAAGATTTACAATTAAATTTCGAAAATGTTCTTAAAGAAAATGAAAATTTAAAATTAAATTTTAAAAATATTTCTGAAGAAAATAAAAATTTAAAATCAGATTTTGAAAATATCTTTGAAGAAAATAAAGATTTAAAAAATAAAATTTCCGATTTAGAAAAAGGAAAATTTGTTAGTAATGACGAATGTATATCTTGCATAAATATGAATAAATTACAAGAAACAACCCATGTTGAAAGTAATAAAAGTAATTTAAATGTTAAAACGGTTGATAAAAATGTTCCTAAATATAATTATAATTACTACGATTATGATTATGATAATAAAATTGAAAATGTTCCTAAATATAATTCTAATGATTATAATTATAAAAATCAAATCAAGAATGTTCCAAAATATAATCAAAATTATTATGATTATAATTATAAAAATAGAAATTATAGGAACCCAAATGATTTTACTTGTTTTTATTGCATGAAAAATGGTCATACATCAAATAAATGTAGAATAAAATATTATGGTGTTCCAGATTGAATATATGCATGGATTCCAATTATAAAATAATTTGTCTCTAACTTTAAATCCCAAATAAGAATTTTTGGGTACCAATATATTATTTTTTTTATTTTGCAGGTTATTTCAAAATTAAGGAAGAAGTTTTTCGGTGTGCACCAAAACTTGGTAAAGTATGGTTTGTCAAATTAAGCGGGAGTCTTTAACTTGAAAAGAAAATTTTGATAATTTTTTTTAACTACTTCTCTTTCTTCCTTAAAGAATCAAATGCAATTTAATTTTGTTTAAGTTACTCAATGAAGAGGAGTATTTCGTTATCCTGTTTTTATTTATTTGTTATGATTTATAAATTTATTTTATTTCCTATGTTTTGAATTATGTCTTGTGTTTCCCTTTAATTTATGATAATTTTTATTTATTTGTTTATGACTTATATTCAAGGGGAGTTCTTATATTTAGGGGGAGAAATTTTTTTTTTATATCATACATAGTGCTTTTTTAATAATGATCAAAAAGGGGGAGAAATATGTTTAAAGGCTTAATTGTATTTATCTTTTGTCTACTAATTCCTCTTCTTTAAGTTATGTATGAGGTACAAATCAATACAGGTTACAAAAAAGCTTTAAATTAAAATATTTTTTATCATCATCAAAACGGGAGAGATTGTTAGCATAAAGCTAAAGAGCAGAAATTTTGATGATGTCTCAAAGTCAAGTCTCAAGTGCTCTTATTGTAGGAAGATCTTCATGAAGACTTGTTTTTATATTAAATATTTTATAGTTTAATAGATTTATGTATAGGATGTGGTTTATATTTGATTCTATGTATTGTTTGTCTTAGGTTGCGTTAAAATTTATTTTGAATCAGAAAACCTCATTTTATACTCAAGATAATTGATTATCTGATTATCGGTAATCAATTATGACTTGCCATAATTGATTATAATGAACAATTATGAAAATTTTTAAGCAAGTTTTTTTACCGTTGTGCATTCATTAAATACATAATTAATTACCATAATTGGATAATTGATTATCACACGTTAATTAGTTGACAACGGATATTTGGAAGTATCCTTGAGTGAAATCTCTATAAATCAGATTGGGACTCTCATTCTAAAATACGAAACGAAATACAAAATACGAAATAAGTGTATTTTGAAAAATCTTATCTTCAGTGTGCGGTGATAAGTGTTCTAGGGTTTGTTGAACCCTTGTGGTGTGGCTTTGAGAACTTGGTGTGTTGGCATAGAGCGAGAACTTTCACAGGGAGTGTGATTGAGTGTTGTTGTTGTTGTTGAGTTAAAAGCCTATCATCCTTCGTGAAGCATTCGGAGGAGGTGTTCATCCTTTGTGAAGATTCAGAGGAGGTGTTCATCCCTTGTGGGTTATAGGGGAAGTGACTTTCATCTCTTGAGGTAACAAGAGAGGTGGTTTCTAAACTTTTACAAATGGTTTCTTTGTGATTGTAATTTGTAATTGTTTTGTGAGTAGTGAACTATTTATCTTGATTTGAGATAAGCGACTAGATGTAGGATTGGTAAGATCTGAACCAGGATAAAATTATCTGTGCAAATTTCTCTCAACCTTACTCTCTTTATTTTTTATTTTTATTTGCTTGGTAAGTTTAGTTGAGTAGAAATTAAAAGATACACATTCGTATTAAAAACTCTCTTGGTTTGTTATTCCACGCTAACCATTCCGCTGCAGCCACTCTGACGATATGCGTATAGGTGCTTCCTTTTGCCTTGTGTGGATAGGAAGGGTTGTTTAAGTATTGAACCTTCCTTGTGTGGAGGTGATGGTTATTTGCTTGTCCTTGTGTTTCAGGAAGGCATGTTCCTTAGTTGGATTGTGGGACTACTCAAACATATCTGTAGGGAGGCTACAGATTGGGCTGTAGGAGCGGCTACAATCGGTGAGGTAGGGTACAAGAGTGAGACAAACTCTTTCCACTATGGTGTTATGGTACGGTGATGCTTATGGTGTTGTTCATGATTGAGATAGTCATGATGGTGGTGTATCTATGATGATCATGGTACTTGAGATGCTCTAGGTGTTGCTATGTTGATAGCAGTGTTACTATAATGGTTATAATAGGTAGTTAGCATAGGTGCTAATGGGTAGATAGACCAAGGGTCTATGTTTGAGATGTTGGAGATCAATGGTTAAAGATCGAGTATCAAGGATCGAGGATCAAGGATCGAGGATTGAGGATCGAGGATCGAGTAATTCATTATGTTGGAATTGTTTATGTTAGAAGATTAGGAATCATATTGTTAATACTTCCATGTATGGGTTGTTTGATTATCGTTGATATAATTAGAAGGTATGTATCTTGTTATATGTTTGATTATTGTTGATATAATCAGAAGGTATGTATCTTGTTGTGTGTTAGATTATGGTTGATATAATCATAAGATATGTATCTTGTTGTGTGTTTGATTGTGGTTGATATAATCAGTATGTGAATTGTTATGATTGTTTTATCGGTAGCTTACCCCATATATGTTTGTGTTTGTGAATGAAATTATCGGCGATGATCGTATAATGTGTTATACGTGATCAAATGATATTGTAGATGTTTTAGAGGTATAGTAGACTCGAGAGAAAATGGGGAAAAACCTAGGGATTCAATTAAATCTATTTTGTCTTACAAGTTAAGACAATATAATTGGAGTATTTCATTTGTTATTTTATTACTCAAAATAATGTAATTGGATAAGATTTTTTTTAAGTACATTTTCGTGCTATGATAAATTTTGAATTTTTTCGATTTTTAATAACCCGTAACATCTAAAAAATCAGGATGATACTCCTTACCTCTTTTCCAAAATGAAAAATTCAGCTCTTAATGATCTTAATTCCAAAGCCTCCTTTGCTAGCCCTCCCACTCAACATAAGCGCATAAAACTTTCTAAAATATCCAACTCTCACATTTTAACTCCCCCCCCCCCCCCCCCCACACTCTACTAAACATGTGAACTTTACCATTAGGTTGATGCTATGAATACTAAAGCACCTAGGGTTCGCATCAAAAAATCAACACTTCCCAAAAAAGGATCAGTGACCCAAACAAGGAACTTTAATCATCCGTGATACACTTCACTTATGTCAAATATTTTTTTTTTAATATTTACTTGACGCCTAATCACACATTACATTAATTTATTTTTTCGGGTCTTACATATTTCGATGCTTAAGGCAGTAAGGGTCTGAATGCAAAAATTATTAAGTGTTGTAAACAATGCAACATAACTACATCTCCTGGACCTTACATTTATTCTACTTGCAATGGATTTTTACTTATTAACGACCTAATTTCGGTCCAAACATGCCTTAATACAATAATTTAGCTAATTTGCATTAAGTAACTTTTAAACTAGTTAATTGTGTTAGATGTCCATCAACAATCTTTAATGTCAACGATCAATATGATCAATTGATATGTAAGCAGGTCAACTCCTCTTAAATACTTGACTAGTGGATATACAATATTCTTTATTTTATCTTATAATTACATTTATATAATCTTAACATATTTTTTAATGAAAATTTTACATATTAAGTTCTCTATGTCTATACCAAAATAATGGAGCATTTAAATCACATAATACAATCTTAAGACAATTTTCTTCAAATAATTAGAATTTATATGAAAATTTTTTACATAATTATTTTTAGGCTTAATAGCCTATTTTGTCCCCAATTTTGTTGGATTGTGTCAAATTGGTCCCTTGTTTTAAAAAGTGTCCACTTGGTCCTTACTTAGTAAATTTTGCGTCAACGTCGTCTCTTCCATTAAAAAGAAGCAAACAGAGTTAACAGATTGATGATATGACAATAGATAGCGGTTACGTGTCATTTTTAAGTTGTATGTGTGGTGACGTGTTAAGTAATAAGACGTTGACGTAGATAGTACAAATTGGGTTTTTCAAATTGGGTAAAAATTGAGTTAGGGTGCAGGGCATTTTCATTTGTGCGATTGTACAGAGAATCCTTATAGCAGTTATTCACCTACATTGCGAAGACAGATTGAGACGCTAATTGGGATTTCGTTGAGTGAAGTTTGTTTGGGGATTTGGACGCGCAATTGTAGAGATTGTGTTGGTGGGGTATTTCGAAAAGCGGCATTCGAAGGTGCGTGTATGTAGCTTTTGGTTGCTTTCCCTGTGGTCCTCCCATAACATTTGCTTTGTGTATGGTTTGTTTATTTATTGTCCCCCATTAACTTTTTTTTTTCTTTTGTTTCTAGTGTCCGAGTGTCGTTGTGGTCCCCCATGATGGTGTGTGAAAATATTTGTTTATGTTGTCTTTATGGTCCCTGTACTAAGTTATTTTACTTGTTTATGGTCTTTTATTGGTGTGTTTATGGTTCCCCATAGTACTATTTTGTTTGTAATGTAGATAACATTACGGTTAAGCATAGATTAACTGTCAACAATTTTCATATTAGTTGAGATGGCCAACTCAGACATTGAAGTCGTGTTTTACCATGGGGTAACTTTGAGAATAATGGGACATTCAGATACCAATATGGTCAAACCAAAACTTTAAAAATTGACCCAGATCGATGGAGCTATTTTGAAATTTTTTCCATTCTTAAGGAGATGGGTTATAAGAATGTAAAAGAGTTGTGGTATTCATTGGGTCGTGGTCTTGTGTTAGCAGATTGTTTGGAACTATTATCTGATGATAAAGGTGCATGTCATCTGGTGAATATTTCTATGTTGAATGGTCAAGCTCGCGTTTATATTATACACATGGTGTGTGGCCTTAGTATCTTCATATGTTGGAATACTTTTCTGAACCCGAAATTTAGAGACATAATGGTCAAGCAAAAGTTTAGAGAGAGTGTGCTGAAAAGAAAGTTGAGATAGAGGTTGGTGAACCACAAATTGAGTTAGACCTAGAGGAAGAGGATGTTGTAGTGTCTGATGTAGAGTTTGAGATAGAGGTCGAGGTAGAAGCTAAGGTAGAGGTCGAGGTAGAGGCTGATGGTTTGGAGGCACAATGTCAGGCAGAGCCTTAGGCTGAGGTTGAGGCAAATGGGGAGGGAGACATTGATGTTGGTGTGGATGTAGAGGGCAGGTAGACACAGAGGCTGAAGTAGAGGGTGAGGTAGAGGGTGATGGTGTGGAGGAACAGGGTCAGGCAGAGCTTGAGGCTGAGGTAGAAGTTGATGAGTATGATGTTAGAAGTTAGAATGGGTCTGAAGAGGATGTATCGACTGACCATGAAAATGAAGTGGCATTTGATATATTTTAAGGTACTCACCAAGTAGAAATTGGTGGACCTAGGGGTTTATCTGAAACTGATTGGATATCTGACACTTTAAACAGTGTTGTGGAAAGTGATAACACAAATGATGATATAGAAGGGTATGGGGATTTTGGGATTTTTTTTCAATGTCCAAAAGTATGGAACAATATAAATAGGAAGTGGGCACGTATTTCGCTAAAAAAAGATTTAACAAAAGAAATAAGAATGTATGGTGTAGAGAATGGTAGGAAATTAAAGGTTTTTAAAAATGACAAAAGAAGAGTTTGTATCAAATGTTTTGGGGCAAAAGGAAAATGTACATGGTATGCATATTGTGCATATAAGGCAGCTGAAAATACATGGCAGCTAAGGAAGATTATAGACTAGCACACGTGCAGTAGAGAATTTAACATCTGTTTAATGACTTCGAAATGGTTAAGTGGGAGGTTAGAGAAGACCATAAAAGAGAATCCTAATATTAATCTTTATAACCTCCAAAACAAAGTTTCTAAGAAGTAGGACATTGGTATTTCTTGGTCTACAACCTGTAGGGCAAAAGCAATGACTTTTAAACAAATTGAATGTGATTTAAAGAACAATATAAAAGAGTGTATGACTATGCAAATGAATTGCTTTGGTCAAATCTTGGTTCAACTATCAAAGTTAATGTTGAACCTAATGAGGACACTCTAATAATCAAGAGATTATATGTGTGTTTGAAGGCCTGTAAGGACAACTTCCTTTCATGTAGGCCTATTATAGGTTTGGATGGGTGTTTCTTAAAAGGAAAATATGGAGGTGAGTTGTTAACTGCAGTTGCCAGAGATGGTAATGAGCAAATGTTACCTTTGGCATATGTTGTTGTGGAGGTGGAGAATAAGGAAAGTTGGGCTTTGTTTTTAGAATTGCTCATTCATGATCTTGGTGGTGTGGAGCTTTGTCAACAATTACATATATTTCAGATCAACAAAAAGTGAGTAACATAGCCCATTGTTATGTTTTATCTTTGAAACGTTCATGTGTTTTATTTTAATTTGTATAGCTTCATGTTTTTACTTGATAGGGACTTGTACCAGCATTACAAGAACTTCTACCTGGTGTGAAGCAAAGGTTTTGTATGTGCCACATATATGCAAATTTTAGGAAGAAATTTTCTAGCCAAATTCTAAAACGTCTATTATGGAAGACATCATCATCAACACACCTCAAGCATGAGAGGCATTGATGAGAGAAATTAAAGATGTCAATCAAGATGCCTTTAAATACTTGCTAGTCATTCCACCAAGGTATGTTAGGTTACTTTGATTGTTAAAGTTGCTTGTGACACCTTAGTCAATAATATGTATGAAGCTTTTAACAGTGTCATATAAAATGCAAGGGGTAAGCTCATCATCGCAATGATGGAATACATTCGTATGTACCTCATGAAGAGATGGGCAACATATAGAGAGAAAATAAGTACATGTGAAGGTTCTCTTTGCCCAAAGATTAAAAACAGATTTGAAAAGGAATTGCACAAGATTAAATATTGGATACCTAGGTATGTGCACATCACTACATCAAAATATGGACTTCTTTATGTTTTAAATTGTTTACTGATTTAAATTGGTTATCATTGCAATTGGTCAGGACTTAAAATTTTTGAGAACAGACACACTTCAACCACTACTGAAAAGTTTATGGTTGACATAGATAAAGTGAAATCCAGTTGCAGAAAGTGAACTGTATCAGGAATCTCATGCTGTCATGCACTGGCTGCCATGTCATTTTTTAACATCAATGGAGATGACTACATTCCACATTGGTTTAGAAAGTCAACATATCAAGAAACATACATTTCAATGATATACCCTATCAACAGTCCTTATCTATGGGAAATGATTTCTCATCCTGATGTATTCCCTCCACCTAAAAGGGTGTTGCCTCGTAGACCAAAAAAGAAAAGAAGACTAGAGTCTTGGGAGTTAAAGAAGGATAATACACAACTAAAGCAAGGTGGAAGTCGTAAGAGATGTGGCATATGTAGACAACTTGGTCATAAAAGAAATACTTGCCCACAAGTTGCTCCAACAAACCAAAGTCAACCTCAATCAAGTCAGCTGACTCAATGCCAACTTCAACAAAGTCAGCCAAGTACAACAAGAATTTATAAGTTATTTAGAAGTCACTAAATGTTTAGCTAAAGTCGATTATAGCCCAGTATTGGCTATTTTGTAAACTTTTATATGTATTTTGAACTTCATTTTGAATCCTGGTTTAGTATGTATTCTTCCATCAACAACAATGTTGTACATTTGAATGATTTTAATCTCAATTTGAATTCTAGGCTTTGTTTTCAATGTGCATTTCAACTCCACTTTCTGTTTTTGCCTCTCTACCAAAGGTCATCCACTTCACACTGATATTTAGCCTTATGCTTGTATTCATTGTGCATTTCAAGTTCAATATAAATGAGTTGTAACGATAATGAATTCTGTGATGAGTTCTATGATGAGTTTCTGATTTTATTATTTACAAGAATAACAAACGAAATGTATATTGAAAGCATAAATTCATATGCATAAATTGACATTTCTCATTCATTTTAAAACATCATATTACAATATAGCCAATGTGTTGTTGACAACAACTTTGTAAAACAACACGTCATGGACTTTTAAACAAAATAAAAACAAGGCTGATGTTAATGAACCCCATAAAACATAGCATCCATGTTAACATCTTCTCCCTTTTCTGACAAGCCATAACAGATTTCTCTAGGCTATTAATCTTTCTTCTTTGCCTAGCAATAGTACTACCAACGTCATCTACATTATCTTTATTACGACATTTAAAGAAATTGCATCCTTGAAGTTCTTCATTTCTTATCCGTTGTTCAAATTATCCAATCAGAAACAATTCATTAGTCACTAAAATGATTTAACACAAAAATTAAACTACAAACCTTGTAATTAGGACAGCTCCAGAATTGCTTCCTCTCGTTCTTCACGGTTTTTTCCACTCTCAACACAACAACCTCTGCACAATGGCATATTTGCCTTCCAATGAATCCTCTAGATGAACCACCACGAGAGCTCCTCTATGAGCAAGACAAACAACATATATTCAAAGACATTGCCACTTGAAACCCAACGCCAAAACGAGACAATGACGAACCACGAACCACCACGCTAAAGACTTCCTCAACCAACTCCGAAAGAGGGAAGACCACTTCGCCAACCATGAACAACCACGCTACTGCCAACAGACAACACTCGAATCCAAACCTTAAACAACAACAACAAAGGAGAAGAAGACAAACAAGAACAACAACACCCACCATTGTATTGTGCTCGCAATGTAGGTGAAGAACTTTGTTCTCTCGCACAAATGAAAATGCCCTATGCCCTAACTCAATTTTTCCCCAATTTCAAACATCCAATCTTTACTATCCACGTCAATGTCTTATTATTTAACACATCACCATGCATACAACTTAAAAAGGACACGTAACCACTATCTAGTGTCATATCATCAATCCATTAACTTTGTTTGCTTCTTTTTAACGGAAGGGACGACGCTGACGCAAAATTTACTAAGTAAGAATCAAGTGGACACTTTTTTAAAACAATAGACCAATTTGACATAATCCAACAAAACTGAAAATAAAATATTATTTTTTCTTTTTATTATTTACTTTAGATATTCAAGTAAAAAAGATGATGTGGAATTTCTTAACTCCAAAGATAAGTAATTTCATTATAAATTTTTTTCTAAAGATCCCTTTCATATCAAAATAACTACATAGCAAGTTATATTATAAAAATATATCATCGAATTTTAAAATAATTAATTAACACAAATCACTACTTTTTACACTATCACTGTGTCAAACCTAAAGGTAAATAGTTCATCACATATTCATTATATGACACTTTGACCATGAATCAAGTTAAATTACTAATTTGACTAAGCACAAGTTCTCTAGCCCTATTAATAGTCATGAAACACAAATACAAATGTTCTTCCAACTCATCCAATTGCTCACTAAAGCTACATTGGTTCTTCTTCAACAACCGCACAACTCCACCATCGGCCGGAACTTTATCATCCTTCCTCTCAAGCCAAAATATCACCGTCCTCCTCATGTGCTCCAGCTCATCATTTACCCGACCCACAAGCCGACCCGTCGTCTCCAAGTCCTTATTCACTATATAACTTCCTTTTGCAGCTGCGTTCAGCCGAGCCGTCACCGAACCCATCTTCCTTTCTGAACCCAGATTCATTGAAGCCAACCCAGGCATAGCCACAATCAATGCAAAGCCATGAGACATTATAAGAACAACAAGTGAAGCCGTTATAGCCGCAACTAGACAAGCCGAGCCACATTTTATTTTCGCAGCTAATTGGACCTTGGCTCGCGCCTTGTCACGGCTCGACTCGAGCCGCTTTTGCAAGTCGGAGCACCGGCACTGGGTGGCCCGAACCAGACCCGACGCGGCAAACGGGTTAGAAAAGTTTGAAAATTCAGTTAAACGGGTTATTACCATTGGTGAAGGGATTTGGTTAGATGGAAGGCACTGAAGAATGGTTTTGAGTGATGAATACTTGAGACGCAGGCGATCAATGTCTCGTAGTAGGTGGCTACAGACAAGAGAAGCATGGGCAGTGTGTGCAAAATAGTCTGACAATAAAGAGTGGACCTTGGGCCTGCATTGGGCCACCGATAAGGCCCGAGTAACCGTGGGCTGATCCGGGTCCAATAGATGCTCTGCGAACAAACGGTAAGATGGGAGACGCGCCGAAGTGGTGGAGTCTCTTGACAAACAAGAAGTTGATTCATTCTTGGAGTAGGCAAGGACACGTGTCCAAAACTCAGTGTATGATTCCGTACGAAACGCGTTGGCATATTCCTCACGCACGTCCAAACAGGTTTGGTGGTTTGTAGAAGTGCTGCATTCTGTTGCATCTCATTGTTCTCTATACATCAGATCACTAAATATAAACTTGTATTTATATATAAGGAATGATGGTTTTTTATAATAGTAAATATATATTATATAAATTTTTAAGTTAAGAAATATATATTATATTTAAAGAGACTTAGAGATTAAAAAATAAATAATAGATATTTTTAAGAATATAAAAGTTATTAGATGATGTAAGAAAAATGTATAGAATAAACGATTTAAAAATATAAAGGATAAATTATTTTTAAAAGGTTGGGAAGATTAATCTAATCTAAAAATATAACAGTTAGATTTAGAAAAAAATAGACTTTCTAAAATAAAAAAGATAGATGATTTAGAAAAAATGTATAATAAATCCTATAAAAATATTAAGTATAAGCGATTAAAATAAATATAGACTCTTTAAAAATTTTAGACTAAAAATACAATTATTAAATAATGTAAAAAATGTAATAGAACTAAGAATTAAATAATATATAAGTGATAGATGATACAAAACAATCTAGACTATAGGGATAAATATCTTTTTTAGTTCCTAAATTAAATAAAAGGTTATTTTCTATCCTAAATTAAATATATATTTATTCCAAATATCTTATTCCTTAAACATATTATAATTCATTGTGAAACTTTATTTTTGACATGATAATACAAATGATATTTTATATAAATTTTTTATAAAATATATTATAAAATACAAAGATGAATTATACATATATTTAGTTTAACCATGAAAACTTCAAATAATTTAGATAAAAAAAAACATTTTATCCTATTATTAATTTAATCTAAAGGTATAAAATAAGGAAGCTAATATTCGTCTTTCTTAATTTTCAACATCTTAGACACTATCTCTGGATAAACATAAGGAATTCGTTTTGATATATTCTAATTGGATTTTGTCAGGGAAATCACGATAACTAGTAAATTTGCTTAAGCTTCATAACAAGATTGAAGATGTAATTTTCAGTATCATTTTTGTTTGCAGAGAAACTTTGTTTATCTTCATCAAATTTTCTGATGCATAACACCTGTAGGCCAAACTAACGAAGAAAAGGGGAAAAGAAATGCAGAAAGAGAGGGAAAAAGAAGAACATGATGACCTGAATACGAAAGCAACTTTTTGATACGGCGAACCAATTTGATCTTCATTCCTTAATGTGATAGACACTGTAAATCAAAAGAAGGATCCGAGAGAAAAATCAGAATTGGATGTTAACCTTCCTGAGAACCTAAATTGGATGATGCTTTGGCACTAGAGATCTTCAAGAAAATTGATGGTACTGTTCTTTGTGAGAGATGAAATTTTGGTTTTCTTTTAATAATGCAAAACGCAGCCATTTTTCTGGTCTTGCTTGTAAGAAAGAGCTATGAAAATAAGGCAATGCAGTGATATCTTGTAGTGTACGCGAAGGGTACTTACTGATATCTGGATTTGGCGTGATGGAACGAAGGGAGTTCTAGAATTGTTTTCTGTTACCTCAAAGCCAACTAATTGCTTCTGAGTAAAATCAGAAATGCTACTTCTTTATTGTTTTTGTTTCACACAGAGGAAATACGAAAAAGAAAATCATTCCAAGTTAGTAAAACTGATCTTTTTCTTTTCATTTTATTTTGGTTTATTAAAAAAATAGGTATTTTACAATATAAAAAGTAAAAAATAATACAAAAGAATACTTGCAAGAATAACAACTTTAACATAATAATCTAATAAAAACAAGGATAATGATATTTCGACAACATTTTTTTGACAACATTTTAATATTATCTACGTGTCATTATGTGATTAGTCTATGTTGGTGTTTATGATTATTATTATTAATTATGGAATAATCTTGAACCAATTATAGAATGACACATAGATGATGTTAAAATGTTGTCAAAATATCATTATCCTACAAACAATCAAAAGCTTTATGGAGGTAAATGGTTTGATTATTATTTGGAACGTCCAACGAACACAAATCTTGTTAGGATAAGCTTTTAACTCATAGTTCTGACTTCTTTTCTGTCATCAGTATGTTTGTCCTGTTGATATATACTAACAATGTCAATATGCATTTATCTATTGATAAGTTAGATGACACTAATTATGCGACTTTGACTTTAGACGTTAAACTTTGGCTTAAGAGTTTTGGGTATGTTGATCATATTATTCAGAATGTGACAACTATTGATTTTGTTGTGGTTATTCGTTGGTTGAAAATTGATGCTCAGTAAAGCATTGTTCTAAAGGCTACCCTTCACTCTTTTTTAAAACAAATTTGTCATCTCGACAAAATATGTTTTGAAATCTTGGAACACGCTAAATTATTATACACCAATAATACTCAACGTCTTGATGGGGTTTGTCATGATCTTTTCAAGGTTGTTGCTCCTCGACATCAGGATTCTATGGCTGATTATATGGGTAAAATTCATGCTCTTTTCATGAATTTAATGAATTATTGCCTCCTGCCTCTACTCCTGCCCAAGAAATAAAGCAACGATCAAAGTTCTTCATGTTATTGGCGTTGCACAACCTTGCTGATGAATATTCTCATATTTGTGATCAGATTTTGGGTTCATATCTAATTCTCACTTTGACTTCTTCTACTTGTTCCACTCTTTTACATGTATCTAGTAAACCAATCCATGATACATCTGCTTTTTCTAGGTTGCATTTCAACGTCATGATTGCAATCACTCTCGCAAGCCGGGAAAAAGAAGTATGAAGTGTGATAATTGAGGCAAGCTAGGCCACAAAATTGATAAGAGTTATGCATTACATGGTCGCCTTCATGGTCACCTTCCTAAATTTGTTGCTATTGTTCAGACTGCTCCTCCTTCACAATCACCTACTAAGGATCCTCCTTTATCCGATATTGTTCACACACACACACATTTGATTTTGATGGATTTTGAGAATGGAATTGTTATATTTCTAACATTTATTAAATTGTATGTTTGATTCTTTTATAAATTAGCTTACCTTGTTTATTTATTTGTTCGATTTTTTTCTTTGGTAATGATCACCCAGTGTGAACAGCACTACCAAAAAGGGGGGCATTACTGATGGCTACAGTCCGTCGAAAACATCAAAAAGTTGTCGGTAACATTACCGACGGATTAGTGACGACCAATTTGTCGTCGATAAATTGTTTGTCGTTAACCATTATCGACGGCCTTTTTGCCCTTTGATAATTACCGAAGGGCAAAACCCTTATGTAATTACTGAAGAGCAGAAGCCTTCAGTAATTACCGAAGGGCTAAAGCCTTCGGTAATTATCGAAGAGCTGAAGCCTTCGGTAGGTCCTTCAGTAATAACCAGACAGAATTAAGTTATATTTGTATTTGTTATCCAACTACACAGACCTGCATAACATGTTCACAACATAGACAGACTTAAATAACATTTTCAAACTACAAACAGATCTCCATAATATGTATCCTAAAATCATATAATCATTAATGAAGTAAACAACAATATAATAATATAATTGTTGGAAGTCCCACATCGACTAGAGATAAGGTCAATTCTTAGTTTATAAGTGGATGCAAACCTCACCCTACAAGCCGGTTTTGTGGGGTTGAGTTAGGCTTAAAACCCACTACTAACATGGTATCAGAGCCATGGTTAGAGCCTATCCTAGCGAGTTCTGAGTGGGCATTCTATTCTTCTATTCCACCCGCTATCGGGCCGTTATCGGACCACCCAATTTTTACTAGCCGGTTTTGTGGGGTTGAGTTAGGCTTAAAACCCACTACTAATATTGTATTGTTCAAATTTCAGATTTTGTATTTATAAACGAAACATGAAACATAAAACATAAAACAATTTACTCATAGACCAACAATGTATATGTTTGAAAAACATGAGCAAATATAATGTAACATAATCATAATATTCCGACATAATAAATTTATATATTTAGACGTAGATTTACTTTTATTAAAATTTGTGACATAAATTTATATATATATTATATTTATAACCAACGTAAATTTAGATTTATTACAAAAACAACGATAAATTTTTTAATTCTGTTCAAGTTTACATATATTACTGTTGAAATATATGTAAATTTATGTTTATTATTTAACATACGTAAATTTACCTTTATTAGAAAATTTTGTATATTAACAGTAAAAACACATGAGTTACCTACATGTTATTTTTTTATGATAATAAAAACAATAAAATTTATAAATATAAAATTAAATATAAATAATTTTTTATAATTTTATAATAAATAGCTTTATTTATTTTGTAGATATATTTTTAATTAAAAATATGAAATTTGAAAAATGATTAAATTTAAATAGATGATTACTTAGAAAAATAATATTGATAAAATAATAATTTTAATTTTAAAAAAATTTAAAAATAAATGTGAATAGAAAATATTATAAATAGGTATATATTATGTTCTTAATATTTTCATATCATGAAACTAATATATATATATATTTATTATTCACAATATTTAATTATTTCAATATTAAGTTTTATCTAAACTATTAAATTAAATTAATCAATATTAATTAACGAATTAACAGATTTTTACTATTAATATAATTATGAATTTATTTGTGTAATATATACCCATTTTTTTTATCATTTCAATGAATAATATTCAGGGTTTAGGTTAATTGATATTTATAATTCGAATAATATTAAAGTTTTTTAATGATAATTTTCAAGTAACAGGGCCACATTGCAAAAGCTTTTGGAAAGAGTCCAATACATATTCAGGCCCAAAATCCGTTACACGGACATTGCATACTCAATCCCTTGATGCCTATATATACTCTCACCAATCCTTAACCTCAACTCGTGCTTAGGGTTTACCAGCCGCGTCACTTCTCTTCCATGGTTGCAAAAGGATAGCATTGCAATCTCGTCCCTTAACGGTTCTGTTTAACGATAATTCCTTTCATTGATGATTTTTTACTTTCTTAGGTATAAGATTGTTGTCGCATGAGGGTCTGGAGTTTGGCTCTTTGGCTTTTTAATCCGTGCCATAGAGATGAATGCAGCACCCAATACTGAGTTCTTTCAACCTTTTCACTAATATTCGCTTCTATGTTTGTTTAATCAGTATGCGGATCTTTTCGCTGAGGTTGATACATTTTTAATTTCGTCTGTGATGATTTTTGATCAAATTTCTTGCCCTTTGTTATTTATTACCATCTTTTTATTAAGAAATTGTGAAATTGATGATTCCGGGGAATCTGAAATTGTGGTTATTGAGTGGTAATTCAGGCAGCCTACTTGCCACGATAACAAATGGCATGAGAGGTGTTAAACTGCTCGTATATAAAATGCTTTTGCTCTTCAGACTTGCTGAAATTATTTTGAAGCTGGTCTAGTAAGCTTACGTACAGTCTTTATTATTACTTTCAAGATTCTCCTTTTGATTTCCTCTTGTTTTGTTTTTCTGGGTTTGAGTGGGTGCGGATTTATGTTTCCTTTGTCAACTGTGATAAGTATTCTGCAAGAACTAGCACCTCCGGTGTTCAATGTTCGTCGACATGGAAAGTTAGGTCTCTGCCATTGCAAAATTTAAGGCTAAAAGTTAATTGATTTAAACAGTGTTTTAATTTAAAATTAAAATATTAATATCAGTAACTGATTAATATTCTTAGTAGGAAAAACAATTTAAGATTTTCATAAAGAGAGAAAGTTGGTTGGCTTCAATGTTTCTGGTGCTGCCTAAATTCTTGAGAGCTGTCACTTTAGGGGCAAGGCAAAGTGAAGAGAGTCTGACTTTATAACAGAATATTTTCTTAGAAATAATCTTTAACAATTATGTTTTCTATTATTGTTTATATGGATTGCTTGGT
Organism: Vigna umbellata; assembly: GCF_029865625.1. Classification (NCBI taxonomy): domain Eukaryota; kingdom Viridiplantae; phylum Streptophyta; class Magnoliopsida; order Fabales; family Fabaceae; genus Vigna; species Vigna umbellata. Next base: position 35,051,805 of record NC_142170.1, on the reverse strand, counting down.
TTAATTTTTATACTAATTACAATTTAAATTTCAGTCGATAAAATTAATTTATTTGATAAATTTAATAAAGAAAGATTGAAATTTATATACAATTGTGTAGAGGACAAATAAATATAATTATGTCAAATTTACGTATCTCTACGTAGAGAACAAAATTTTCTTCAATTGAGCTTTACGTTGAGAATGGAGAATGTTTTGGGTCGACACAAGGGCTTTTTCACATTAGGGTTACAATGCCGAGTGGTGTGGATGCTCATAGATTCAAAGTTTTGGCTTCATATAATGTTCAAGATTTACAAAATCATTAGCTCATATTTACAGATGTAATTTTTTTCTAATCATTTTATCCAATCCATAAATAAAATATGAAATTTACATGTGAGGGATGCTTTTATTTCCATATTAATAGGACTAATACTATGTTTGGATAAATTCGTTCGAAATCCTCCCGTACAAATATTTTTTATGGACATTTATCACCTATATCCTTTAGTGTTACAGAAAAGTTGATACGAATAACAAATTTATGCATTGATGTGAATTTTTACAAAATATTTGCGTCTCTTAAAATTCAAACTATTTGTTTAATATTATTATGTTATTTATTTCATTATATTTTTAAAATATAGTTTGCATGAAAGTGAAAAAAAAAATCCAAAAATTGTCTAATTTTTTTTAATTTTGTTTTTCGAAACTTTCTTTTTATTAAATTTAACTCCCTAAATTTCATAGTTGGAAGCACAAGGTACATATAGAATTGTATATTCTTTATATTGTAATTAATGATAATCAATTGTTTTTTAGTTACATAAAAATGATATAATATTAAAAGATCTCGAGTTTTAAATTTAGGTCAAAAATATGAATTATTAAAAATGACATAAAATCTTTAAATATTATTTTGTTTTTATTATTATTGATTTTGTTTAATGTGAAATTTACTTTTCTCGGATGTTCAATATTGTATTTATTTTGGTAAATTTTATTCAATTAATGTGTTTATGATTTTTTAAATTTTTAAATTTTTTTTCTTAAGTTATTTAAGTATAAAGATGATAATATTAATATTGAGTGTCAATATCAATAGGTTAATTGTTTCGTTATAGTATCTTCCAAAAGGAAAATAAAAAGATGAGAGTTTCCTCGATCTAAAATAAAGCATTTGGATTTTTCTAATAACTAAAAAGTATATCAGAGCTTGCGATGGTGGAGGAACTTGATAATAGGAAAAAGATTAATTTTAGTTATAAGATATCTAATGAATCCATTGCTTAAATTGAGATATCATTCAAAGTAAAAGATATAAAAAATATTTGGAGTAGCTTTTTCCACCATCCATAAGAGAAAATTGTAAATAAATAACATTCATATTCTTTTTAGTAGTAGAAAAATGTAAGATGTAAAATATATGATGTTAGATGTGGAAATTAATGTAAAATATATAAGGTTGTTGTAAATTATTTGCTTGTTTAATACCTAACAACTTAGTGGTATAGGATCAAACAATGCTTCTCTTTGATCATTAAAAGGTAGTTTAACAACCTTGTTAAAATTAAATGGTTTATATAAGTTAGTCAAACACTTGAGTTGCAAGATTGAAGTAATAAATACACAATTATTTTATGCTAGTTCACTCCATTGAGCTATGTTCAGTTCTCCTCCAAAATCTCTTAGAGAGTTCCACTATAATCTTCAACAAGATTACAATTGAGTATTCGCACCGCTCCTAGTATCACTTAGTCAATCCCAGTAACCTTGTTACTCTGACTAGAATTGAGTATCATCCATTTCTGGTTGTGTAGTATTCTTCACCACTCCTAGCTTCTCTAGACAATCCCGATATCTTCCTGATATGTTGTGTAGTTGAGTTTCACCCACTTTTGGTTTACATCAAACAAACTCGTCTAGCTACTGTTTAATTCCATCGAGTTAATCGTTAAGTGTTTGTATTTTCTTTAGAATGTGCAATCAATCAGATTGCTTACAAGTCCTTAGACGATTACTCCTATAGAGAGGATATATTTACAATATAATTCAATCTAACAGACTTTTTAGAGTTTTCTCTCTTTTTACAAATGTAAGCTTATAATTCTATGAAGCTTGAGAGTATTTTTCTTTTCTTTTGAGCTTGTTTTTCTTCTCAGATGATTTCTTTCGTATTCATGTGCTTATTTTGTTAATCTTCTCTTCAAGGATCTTTAATTTAGAGGCTTCAAGAAAATATTTGTTAGATAGTACTTGTTTTGATCTTTAGATCTTGTTAGCCTTTTCTTAGGTAGCACCATAGGTTAAAGTCAACTTGTCAAAGAAAACATGTTTTTTGAGTACTGTATCAAAAATAACTTGTATAAAATCTTTGACATGACTTTTGAAAGAGAACATTTCGTGAATGTCTTCTTTGTCTTTAACGTTCAATTCTGATTTGTATATGATATAGCAGGTGGATACTTGACATATGTATCTGCAAAGAGTAAAGTATATATGCATGCAAGCGGATACGTCCTTCTTTTTTTATCACATTTGTATTAGAGTGGTGCAGCGGAATGATTAACGTGTTCAACAAACCAAGAACAGGGGTGAATTGGTTTTTTATCGCAAATCGTTCTTTTGATAATATTCTCGTAAATATAAATATTCCTTAAAAAATTTAAACAAATTAAAGAGTAAGGAAGAGAGAAATTTGCACAAATAATTTGTATACTGGCTTGAATCATAGAGATCCTACATCCAGTTATTAATCTTAACTGAGAACTAACGCTTCATTAGCACAAACCAAAAAACTGTTACAATCACAAAGAAAATAAAACAATTTAAGGTTAGAACACCTCTCTTGTTACCCCAAGAGATGAAACTCACTTCTCCTGTAACCCACAAGGGATGAACACCTCCTCCAAGTGCTTCACGAAGGATGACCATCTCCTTTGAATCTTCACAAAGGATAAACACCTCCTCCGAATGCTTCACAAAGGATGACCATCTCCTATGAATCTTCACAAAGGATGATAGACTTTCAACTCAACAACATCAACAACACTCAATCACACTCCTAGTGAAAGTTCTCGCTCCATGCCAATATGCCAAGTTCTCAAAGCCACAACACAAGGGTTACGCAAACCCTAGAACACTTATGACCGCATATTGCACATAAGATTTTCCGAAATACACTTATTTCGTATTGTCGTAGTTTAGAATGAGAGTCCCAATCAAAATTATAGAGATCTCACTTAAGGATACTTCCAAAAATTCGTTGTTAGCTGTTTAATGTGTAATAATCGATTATCCTAATATGGTAATTGATTATGCATCATTGAATGCACAACGGTCAAAACCTTGCTTGAAAATTCTCATAATTTCTCGCGATAATCAATTATGGAAAGTCATAAACGATTATTGATAATCAATTATCATAAATGGTAATCGATTATCTTGAGTATAAAATGAGGTTTTCTGATTTAAAACGATTTTTAACACAACTTAAGACAAACAATACACAGAATCAAGTATAAACCACATCCTATACATCAATCTACTAAAATACAAAAGTTTTAATATAAAAATAAGTTTTCATGAAGATCTTTCTGCAATAAGAGCACTTGAGACTTGACTTTGAGACATCATCAAAATTTCTAGTCTTTAGCTTTGTGCTAATAATTTGTTATTTTGAAACATTGTGCATTTAATGCTCTTTAATGCATGTTCAAAATAACTATAAGCTTTTTAAATTTTCTTTTGTTCAAGCAAGATTTGATTGTTTAATCATTCTTGTAGAGATACCAAACAGTTCATAAAGTTTTCATCGTTTGATATAAGGTATTGTTTGACCTATACAAGGCATTTTCTATTAACGATTTATTTCTGTATACTTAGTTTGGCTCAAGAGTGTGTTTAGCAAGATGTCTTTTAGCACATGCTTTTATTTTTTTAGTGTGTTTACCATAAACATCATTTTGTATATTATAGTGAGAGCTCGTCTAGCTTTGATTAACAAAGTATAATAAGAGCGCGTTTTACAAGACTCTCATATAGCATAATGACACATTTTGTGAGGAAATCGTTTGGTAGTGTGTCCATTAAGATATTAATGTGCTTACTAAAATATTAGTGCGTTTACTAAGGCTTTTCTTAAAACATTTCGTTTTTCTCAATACTTTTTCATAAGAGTCCTTTTCTTTCGATGATATCTTTTCACAAAACTCTTATTTTTCAACTATATTATTTTCCCAAAGATAACACTTGTCATTTACTCATTTCGTTTATTGTTGTTTGTTAAGCTTCAAAATATATGAGGACGTTAGACAGTTCAGTCTTATATACGATCTTGTCTAAACAACCTTTACTTCAACTTTTGAAAACTCTACTTACATTAATCATAACAAGCAAAATGTGTAGAATCGCGCAATGAAATAATTATTTTTGGACAAAGACCAAGAGAGAGGGGGGCTACTTTTGCCGGAATCTCTTCACAATTTGGCTAACAAGCTCTTTCTCTTAGACTAAGCTACTAAGTTGTTTGAAGCCGGGTTGTCGGGTTCTCCTTACGACCGGGTTACCAAGTTATATTTCTACCAAGTTGTTGAGCTCGTATGAAGGCTGGGCTGTGGAGTTCCTCTGAAGGCTGGGTTACCGAAACTCCCTTGAAGACTAGTTGTCAAGCTCTTTCTTCAAATTGGGTTTCCAAACTGCCGGATTATTGAGTTTTCTATCTAAGTTGGGTTCTCGAGCTCTTCCAAAAGGCCATATGAAATTAGTCCTCAATCACACATATTTGTTAAGCAAACACCAACAACCAACTTTCAACAAATAAAATAAAAATACTGCGTATTATATTTCATCACAAATACATTACATATCATCAATATAGGAAATCACAACAAAATAAAACATCTAATTTAAATAGCTAGCTTTCGAGCTTCTAACTAACTACACATCAACTACTCTAAAGTTCTATATACTCACACATGATGAAATACATGCACATAGAGAAAACTCATATCGTTTATCTAAACACACTTTAACAATCCTATCTAAATAAAAGTTCATCTTGAACCCCATTTTAGCACATGCAATAGTTCTACACCCCATGCAAACATACTCTTAAAAAGAGTTTAAAAAATAACAATAAATGAACTTATTCTATTTAAGATATTGATAAAATAAGATTACACTAATCTTCACCACAATTCCAATGACAAACTTTGATTTCAAACATATGGATAAATATGTTAGAATCTGAATGTAAAAAAACACAAAATTTAAACAGAGTAACATTTTAGAAAATAAAACTTGACTAATTAATTTTTTATTTATTACTCAAACTTTTAATAATAAAATGATTAAATTCTACTTATAAAATCTACTTATTGTTATATATTTTCGAAATCTTACATATAACTTCAGAAATAAAAATTAAAATTTATTTAATCAAATAATTGAGGAAAATCAAATAAATTAATAAACTCATGAGTAAAAACTCAAAACAACCATTTACCACCAAAAAAACAATAAATCATTCCACATTTAATAAAAGTCATCCAGATTCAAAATAGCCTAAAGAAATAAAAAATTAAAATTTATTAAAATTTTTATATCTGTACTGAGTCATTCATTGTATACTTTATTCATTTGACATATGCTCATCATTAAATATAAAGGAAACAAAAGCATACAAAAATAAAAAAATAACCAAACCTAGAATAAACCATTAATGAAAATCAAAACTGAAGCATCTGTATTTTGAGGAAACTATTTAAACAACACACACAGACATATATATATATATATATATACATACATATATATATATATACATATATATATATATATATATGTATATATATATATATATATATATATGTATATATATATATATATATATATAATGGAAACATCTTGTAGTTTTAATTTTTACATGTGTGAACTATTTTTCCTCATTTATAATCCATTTTTTTAGGTATGTACCGAAAATTTACTCCTTTTAACTCACCCTAACATGGAAAACTTCTTTCGATATGGTTGGTGGTCTGATGCATGTGACAAAGTTGATGTAGCCATTGTTATATTGAATCATTGTTATATTCTATATGTAGAAATCAAAGAAAAATTCTCATCATTGGGAAACGAAAATTAATTTTCATGCTCTGAAGCCCTATAAATAGGAAGCATGCATCCAATGGAGGCGATCCAAGTGAATAAGCAAAAGAGCCCTAGAAAAGCGATACCGCAGAAGAGAGAAAAAAAGTCACCATGTCTATGGATCTAAAGAAATCTAACAAGATCAGAGAAATTGTTAGACTTCAACAGATCCTCAAAAAATGGAGAAGGTTAGCCAATTCTTCAAAAGCCACTGCTACCACCAATTCGCCCACTTCCACAAGCAGCAGCAGTAAGAGTATGAAGTTTCTGAAGAGAACCCTTTCCCTATCAGAACGTGAGGGTGGGTCAAGCAATGTTGTTCCAAAAGGGTACCTAGCTGTTTGTGTTGGTGAAGAGCTCAAGAGGTTCACTATACCAACTGAGTATTTGGGTCACCAAGCGTTTCAGATTCTTCTGAGAGAAGCAGAAGAAGAATTTGGCTTTCAACAAACAGGTGTGCTCAGGATTCCTTGTGAAGTTGCTGCTTTTCAGAGTATCTTGAAGATGGTGGAAAGTAAAGGGGACATGTTTTCCTCCCAAGAATGTAGACTCAGCATTGAAGAGATGCTGATGAATTACTGCTCAGAAAACCAGATTGCATATTCTAACCATCCTCAAAGTCCATTATGCAGATAGTACTGCATATTGCAGTTTTTATCCTTTTGTTTCTTTGTACCTTACTAAACCAATGTATGAGAGAGAGAGAGAGAGAGCGAGAAAGAGTGAGTTCAATTACATTTAAGAGACCCTTTTTTTTCCATTTATGAAGGAAGGATATGATTATGACTTTCATTGTCTATTTACTAATTCTGGAAAATGGTTCTGTAATAGATTGGTATGTTTTTATTTTTTTCAACTAGAATCACTTCTGTGTTTAGTAATTACATGTTTGTTCGTTTTCTGAAAAAGGGATATCAATAAGAAAATTAGAAATTGTTGAAAGAGTCCTGAATCTTAAGGTGTAAAATATCTGAAGATTTGATATTTTCAGACTCAAGGTTGTGATGAGATTCATGTAATCAAACCTTCTGTTATTGTTTGGCAGTATTTTTATGTCTGATCATTGATCAGTAACTGGCTCATTGCAATTGATTCATATTAACAAGAACTCAAACCATACGACCAGACAAATCCTCATGTTTTGATCCATGTATGTAGCAAACAAGTGATGATTCAGTTAAGGTTTCTTCGAAATGACTACATAGATACAAGTTTTGAATCATGGAAAAGCATTCCCCTCAATTTTGGAACCTGTAATGTGTCAAACACCAAGAATAGAGTGTTGTTTCAATTTTCAAGCAGAAAGGATGCTGTTTAAATTTTCAAGCAGAAAGGATGCTGTTTAAATTTTCAAGTAGAAAGGATTTAAAATACTACCTTTCCTTGAAGATATAAACATCTTCTGTTGTAAATTGTTAAGTACTTACCAATATCTACATATATGGCGAAATGTACTATGGTGACTTGACTAGCTTACTCCATCGTATGTCAAACAAACTTGCCATAAATATATTAACTATATAAAAATATAAATCTAAAGGCTATTGACAATTTTCAAGTCGATGTATTTGATGTCCTTGAATTAATTACTTACTTTTTAAAAGATCAAATAAAATATGAAAATAATTTAAGGCAGAACATTGATAATGGAAATATATATTCCGGCTTTTTATAATAATTTTAAAAGGAATTATATTTAAATAAATTTTTTTATGTAATCTATGGTGAGAAAAACACTAATAATTTATCGAAGTTAAATTCATGTGTCAAGCAAGTTGTGATTAAAACCACATTCAAATTGGTATACTTAAGAAGGAAATTCAAAGTCAAAGGTGCATAGGAGTCTAATAATCTCCTTGCAGCAGATGCTTAATAATTGCTAACATTATATCTCTGACAAGATTCAAGTCACTTAGTCGTTGATTTTTAAATTGATAAATTAATAATTTAGAAACAGATAGCGTATAGGGGATTAAAGTGGTCCACCTTAATCATAGCCTAGTGAATGATTGATGTAACTCTAAAAAACAAGGCTAAGGTAGGTTAATATCTTTTTAGAATATTATTCAGGAAACTAATGATTAATTTTAATAAAAAAAAGTTAGAGTAAAATCCATTAAGTTGTGCTAAATATATCAATAAGAAATAACTTAATTTATTAGGTATATATATCAGTGCTAGAAAAATACAATCTAACATATATCTCTTTTAATAACTTTATTAATGATTAAAGGTGTAAGAAATTATTAGGCTAAATGAGATGTCGAAACATAGTTAACATGATTTTTACAGAAAAAAACTTTATACAAAATTTAAAAAATAGGTAAAAAAAATAAAATCGAACTTAGATTTTTTGTTAGTACTTACACAAAAATTCAATAAATAAGAAAAATATATTTGTACATATATTTAGAAATTCTAAATAAAAAATGAATTTATTACATTAAAATTTAAAACACTTTAAAACTGTGTATCGAAGTTTGCCCTAGTCAATATTTACATATCATTATGCTTGTTTGCCCTAATCCTTCTTTCTTGTTTTGAAGGTTAAACTCATGTGGGGTTGGTTTATTTAAATGAGGAGTGAGATTGTAAAGTACATAATCAAATTTATTAAACACATTTAGCAAAATTAAAAAAGTGAGAGATAGCTTATGACTGCATTGGTTTCCAAGGCAAACCGCCCTAACACTCAGGGTACCCTCGTACATTACAATTGTACTGTTGTTGCCTCATGGCTTAATTATTTTATTGCCATGATTTATATTTTAAGCTAGTTTATGGTCTGAAAACTGAGTCATTTTTGGCTTTTCAAGATAAGCATGTGACATGGCATTAATAGCACACACAAAGAGTGGCAGAATCAAGCAGTTTCTAGACTTTATTTTCCCAACTGCATGTTCAACTTTGACCTAAATAAATGGAAAACTCTTTGCACAACTTTCATATTTTCCCAAGTGCTCGTTGCCATGTGGTCATGTGGGAGAGCAGCTGAGGACAAGGAACATGGAGTTAAGCTTGTAATTGAGGAGGAAAGAAAGAAAAAAGAGAACAAAGAAAATATATAAATAACTGGGTACATTTTATAATTTGTTTAACAATGTTGAAAATAGAAAGGGGATTAAGAACACAAAAATAATGATTGTCTCAACTCATTTGGTTAAATATAAAATGAAAAACATATTTGCCTTTTGTTTTTACCTATATGATAGAAGAATATAGATGAATAAAATGGTTACAAAAGTTACTTCTCGTCACTTTTATATCAACAATATTCTATTTCTGGTTTGCGTAGGAATAGAGAAAAATAAAGATTAGAAAAAAATAAAATAAAAATAAACTAGTAAGTACGGTTTAAGAGATAGAAGATCTAAAACAAACTTAAAAATAAAATATTTTTTGAAACATTTTTTTCTGAAAGATATAAAGCAATTAATATTTAAACAATTTTGAGATTTTTTTCTTAAAGATTTAAATTAATTAGTATTAAAAAATTAAAACGTTCTAGTACACCTCCATAATTTCGTTCTGCACCTCCAACTTTATTTAAAGTCTCAACTTTGCCCATCTATCATTTTTTACATTGGAATAAAAATCTTTGACCAAAAATATTCTTTGTGCATTTTGAAAATTGGAAATCCTAGCACACTCCCAAGCTTCCTTAGTTTCTCCTCCCTTACTTTCTCCTCCTTCACGCCTCCATTTCTCTTCCTTTGCGTTTGTGGCTATTCTGGTGTTGGTGTGATAACGTGGTGATGATGTGGTGGTCTTCTTTGGTGGTAGTTTCGTGATCTTCCTCTCATATCTTCTTACTTGTTCATGAGCTACCAAAGGTTGGTATCCCTTCCTTCCTTCTCTATTCATTCATTTTGTTCATGGTTGTACTAGATTGAAATGTATGTGTTAGATTGAAATTTTGTTGATAGATAAATGTATGTAAAATGTAGTAACAAGGCTTAGAAGTCTTAACCATATTTCAAAATATGGTTAAGTTTCGCCAACTTTCAAAAATCGGTGGAGCTGAACGTATTTCGAATTACGATTTTTTATTTTGTTTGTTTAGATTTTATGTGTGTTTCTTATTTTATATTTTTCAATATGTTATTATTTTAATATTTTCTCATGTTTTAATTTTGTATTTATATATTTTATTTATTTGGAAAAAATATGTTGTTTAAATATTTTGTTATGTATCCTATAAGTTTAGGAATTTAATTTAGTTTTGTTATTTATTTTTATAATTTGTAATTTTATATTTATTTATTTACTTAAATATTTTTATTTTGTAATTTTATATTAGGTAAATTTTATTATGTTTTCTAAAAATTGAAGATTCTTTTGTTTTGTTTTTCGTTTTAATAATTTTTAATATTATATTTTTATTTATTTAAATATTTTTTATTATGTAATTTTATATATTATTATGTTTTTTATAAATTTACGAATGTAATTTTGTTTGTATTTTATTTTTAAAATTTTAATGTTTATGTTTATTACGAATGTAATTTTTTATTATGTTTATTTTTTTTAACTAATGTTGATTATTTAAATCTTTTAGATATATTTTTTTAATATCCTTGAGAAAGTTATATTTTCAAATATTAGATATATTTTAATAATACAATATTTTTATTTACTAACTTTATATTATATTTAGTTAAGTATATATTATTTCAAATATTGAAAAAATGAAATATTGTAATATTTTTTGTTTTTTTTATATATAAGTATTTAATATAATTTATTTTTAATATATTTGGTTGACAGATATGGTTAAAACTAAAGTTGCATCTGTTTATTGTGGTGAGAGTTTATGAAAGATTAAAGGATAAGACCTACAACACTAGGTCATATAGTCGACGTACATAACAAACTAATGTTGAGGTCATTGAGAATCATGAGGAGTGTGTTAACCAAGGGTATGTTAAGCACGAGCATGTACAACATGACCATGTTGAGTATGCACTAGTAAAAAATTACATTTTTAACTCGCACATTACGCTTCATTTTTTTTTGGAACCGAAGCGTATCAAAACGCGATGGCAATCTCGTAATTTTCGAAACACTATATGCCTCGGTTGCTTAACAACCGGTGTCTAAAGCGAATACTGCGTCGGTTGCCAGGATGAACCGAGGCATAAACTAAAGATACTGCCTCAGTTGGCAGATGGACCGAGGCATATAAGCCTTTCTAGCTTGGACTGTGGGACCTTAAAGCCAGGAAAACTTAGCCTCTGGGTAGCGAAAGAGGAAACTTTTCCCTAAAAACCTAGCACCTCTCCTCTTCTCCTTTTTCTCGACGATGTGCGATGGCGGAAACTCTTTTCTCATGGAGCGACAAGGACGCGGCGACGACGGCATGGTGGCGATTAGGCGCTGGATCAACGTTTCTCTTCAGTGGGTTTTTGGTTCTGTTTCTCTGCAGGTGGATGGCAAAATGGATTTGGGGGTTCTGCGTCTTAGTTTGCTCTACGGCTTCTGATTGCTCGCTAGGGAAGAAGAGACCGAAAGAAAGGGGGCATCTTGATGGCAACAGTGGAGTGGTTGAAGCGTCCCCGGTAAACATTGGTCCAATCTCCGTCGGACTTCAACCTCAGCCGCTCGGAGAAGTTTTCGGTGGCCAACCGGATCTCCTCCTCCCCGGAAGGTGCAACGCTTGTCGGCATGTCACTCTTCCTCCCTCTGCAAATTTCGACCACCATGACTTCCACGCATGCATGGCTTCTCTCCTTCCTTCAGTCCCCAACCCTCCCCTCTACCTTCCCCATTCCAAACCCCAAAACCTCACAAACCTCACGTCAAAACGATTCTCTCACAACCACTTCTCTTTGCTCTACAAAGATGGCCGAATTCACGAAGCCGTAGATTCCCTCTCCGAAATGCAATGGCGGAACCTCCAGGCTAGCCCCAACGTTTATGGAACGTTCCTTAAGGGTTGCGTCTACGAAGCCAGAACGTCTTCTCCCGAGCGGCCATCATAGGTTCTGTCATAGGTTCTGTTTTTTTCCAGCACAATCATAGGTTTTGTTTATAAACATTCATATCTTCTTTCCTTCTTTTTTCCAGAACAATCATAGGTTCTGTTTATATATACTTTATTTGTTAAGTTTGTTGCTTCATAGTTTCCATTGAATAGTGAGAACTCAGCAGCAAGTTTCATATATGGATGATTTTCCTTTTTAGTATGCTATCTTTATATTCCAGTTGCCAATGGTAAGGAGCTTCTTTCTTGCTATGTTTGATTAAGAATTCTAGACTCGATTGAGATTAAAAAGAGAAGGAAAAGAGAAAGCAAAAGAACATAGAAAAACATAACATAATGAGGAAACGATCTCGGTTGAGATTAAAGAAATTAAAAATTAAAAACACTTTACTGCCCGATTGTCTTTAAACCGAGGCATAATCCGAATCCTTTTGACTCGGTTCAGAACCGAGGCGAAAAGCTTATCCTTTTTACCTCGCCTGTATATACCTCGGTTGTAGAACCACTGTCTATAAGAGAAAATAATCGTTGTCGTTTCTCTTTACTGCACTAGTGATGAGGATGTTGCTCAACAAAAACATGAAGAAAGTGGATTCCCAGGAGGTCCACAGGACATCATGCTGCTTACCGATTACATGTAGCATGCTGCATTTGCCTTATGACAAGGCCAAGTAGTATAAAACCTAATTGTTAATTCATACTTAGTTGGTTTTATATATATATATATATATATATATATATATATATATATATATATATATAATTTTGTTATATATTTTGTTCTTGTTGTTATATCAGGAGGCTATTAAGCCTTTTATCACGATGTCTAGGTTGAGTTCCTTAGTGAACTTATCCTATGAGTACACCGATCATGCATTGATTCTAGTGCTTGCAGAGAGGTGACACTTGGAGACAAATACTTTCTATCTCACGGTAGGTGAGATGACTGTCACATTAGATGACGTGAACAATCTGCTGCACCTACCCATTATGGGTTAATTTTGTGAGATTGAGCTGTTAGAATTTAAGGAGGCTCGATATGTTATCTTGGATCTTTTGGGCGTGAACTGCACTAAGGCTACAGTTGAGATGACACGAACATGCGGTGCTAAACTTAACATGAGTTGGCTTAAGGATGTGTATGAGGAGTTGAGTAAGAACTCTGGGAGTGCACGACTAGTGCGTACCTGTTGCATATAGTTAAATGCACGATTTTTGCAAATAAGAGTGCCACTCTTATTTGATTTTCGTACCTGCTTCTGTTTCGAGACTTGAATGCCTGCGTGAGATATGGTTGGGGGCCACGACACTTTCACATACGTATGAGCAACTCGGGGATACTAACTTTGTTGACACAAAACAAATAGCTAGATATTGCACTCTTCTATAGGTACAACTTTGTGTTGGATTTTTGTTTTGATATATTTTTGAAATGTATAACACAATTTAAGTAATGTTTTTGTAAAGTTGGATCTATGAGCACTTTCCTAGCAAGGGAAGGAAGCAAGTGGTGTCGAGCTACGTCGAAAGCGATCCTCAGGATTCGCGATTTATATCTCCAAGACAGGATTGAAGTCTTCTTGAGTGAAGATCATATCTTGATGGGCTAACGTACAATGCGGTCATCTGGTGCCCATACAAGTCAGACAGGGCTATTTGCCCTATCATGGTGATTTGTATGTTTTTCGGATGGATCAGACACGATGACATGCTTCATCGAAATTTGTATGAACGCGTATTGAGGAATTTCATTTATGAGCAGATGATACCACGATTGCCAAAGAGTCTTCCAATGACAGACATTCCGACCATTGATCTGTGTTGGCTGTGGTATGTTGAGCATGATGTAACTCATATTGTTGAAGTCGATTCTCCATCTGCGTGTGTTGTGACATACCTACAATGATTTAGGAAGGGTATCTCATCTATACGTCATTCCAGCCCTCGACGATGACCGACCGAGTCTTGCCCTACGATTGCATCGACACATCCAGATGACGTCCCGGTTCTAGTTTGTCGTAGGTTGTCGTCAAATTCTAGTTTGTTGGTATGTAATCAAAATGATTATTTGTGTCTTAGATGATATTTAAGATGGTTAATTTATGTTGTTTCTTATCGTTCTTTTAGAGTTTTATGAGGCATGTTGTCAAGATACTACAGATCATGATATTGTATCGTGATGTCACAAAGGGTACAGTAGCGTGAGACCGTACTACTAAGGCTCCACAGATAGCTCGTAGGTCGGTTGAGGAGCACACATCCAAGAGTAGAGGTGGTCATAATATACGTGGATGATCATCTTTTCTTGGTAGGACCTTATTGTTTGGTATTTCTTTTCATTGATACTATTTATGTCAAATTTTGTATACTTTGACTATTTATAGTTTATTTTGACATATTTGTTTATATGTGCACGTATGTGCATGACAATTTAATAGATTACTATGAACAAACTTAATTGAATAAAATTAATTAAGGATACATAATTAAAATAATTGAGTTAATACCAAAATCAAATTGTCAACTCTCAATTTTGTCCAGGTGAATAAAATTTATTCCCTACATATAAAATAAAAAATAAAAATAGTGAAAAGGAGAAAAAAAATACTATTTGTTTTACTATTTACACCCCATATTTAACTATTTCCAAACCCTACTATTTGATTTTCCATTTTTAACCCTTATCTCAATGGTCCAAAATAGTCCAACATTTTTTTTCTTCCTTACCACTCTATTTTTCTTCTCACACCTCACCATCCACATCATCCTCCACACCACCCTCCACATCACCTACCTTTTTCATCTACTCTTTCCACCTCCTTCTTATATTAATTTTTTCTATGCTATTTTTTCTAATTATTCCATTTACCTTTTTAAATTATATTTTATCCACTTATTTTTTTTCACCTACTTTTTATATTATTTTTCTTTACCAATTCTCCACCTAATTTCTCCATTGACTTTTTCTATTATTTATTTCATCAACTTTTTTATCTAATTTTTCCACTCACTTTTTTATATTAATTCTTTCAATTATTTTCCACACAAACTTTTTCTATCTAGTTTTTTATTATACTTTATTTCACCTAATTTCTTCACCCACTTTTTTATATTAATTCTTCCAATTACTTTTCACACTAACTTTTTCAATTCACTTTTTTTATTATATTTTATTTCACCTAATTTCTTCAGTCACTTTTTTTTTATATTAATTCTTTCACTTATTTTCCACACTAAATTTTTCTATTAATTTTTTAATTATATTTTATTTCATCTAATTTTTTTCACCCACTTTTTATATTAATTATTTCATTTATTTTACACACTAACTTTTTCTATTCACCTTTTATAATTATATTTCATTTCACTTGATTTCTCCACCCACTTTTTATATTAATTTTTTCTCTTATTTTTTACACTAACACTTTTATTGACTTTTTTTAATTATATTTTATTTCACATAATTTTTCCACTCACTTTTTATATTAATTCTTTCACTTATTTTTCACACTAACTTTTTCTATTCACTTTTTTTAAATTATATTTTATTTCACCTAAATGCTCTACCCACTTTTTATATTAATTCTTTCACTTATTTTTCACACTAACTTTTTCTATTTTTTCCACTTACCTTTTAAAATATTATTTTATTCAACACTTTCTCTAATCATAACTCTATAAATACTCAGATTCTTTTTACTCAAAATTTTAAACACACATATAATACATCTTTTCTCTCCCACGCCAAACCTCTTCACTCCATATCTTTTCCCCTAAACTTCACTCAATTTTTCTCCTACACTCCATTATCATTCCCTTCATATATTTTAACAAGGCACATATATTTTCTTCCCAATTCACTTTGCTTCTCTTTTATACTTATTATTTTTCTTTACACTTATTTTATTCTTATAATCCATCGTTTCAAACTTATATTATTAAACTTTTTTAAAAAGCAAATATAAAAATTATAAAAAAATGGTTTTTTCGGTCTTATTTAAAGGTATAAGTACTTATTTGATCGTCTGCATCGTCTTAGTAGTTAATACTCTGTTTAAATAATTAAATAACATTTTTAACGGTATAAGTACTTGTGTGATCCTACACATCGTTCTAGTACTTAAATACCATGTTTAAGTAATTAAATAATGTTTCTAAAGGTATAGGTACTCATGTGATTGTTCGCATCGTCCTAATACTTAATACCATTGTTTAAATAATTGAATATTGTTTTTAAAGGTATAAGTACTCGTGTGATCATCCACATCGTTCTAGTGCTTAATACCTTCGTTTTTCTCAATCATGTCAAAAATGAAAAATATATGAAATCTTTAAAACTTAAAAACATTAGCTTTTAAACAAACAATCTTTTTACGAAAACTATGCGATCCTTGATTTTCCATCGCAAGTGAAAATACGTAGGAGCAATGCTAGTCCTTCTCAGGTTCACTTCCCAAAAATCCAAAAATATCCATAATCATATCCACAAATATTTTCCAAACATGTTTTTCAAATATATTTTCCAAACAAAATCCCAAACAGATTTTCCAAAAAGAACTACATACCCCTAATTTCTCACATCAGAATACATAGGAAGGAGCAATTGTCAATCATTGTCAGATTTCCCAAAAGTAATTTTTTTTTGTTTTTTTTTTGTATTATCTAGCATTATTATTTTCCGAGAAAAATAACCATTTTGAAAATCACATCAACTTTGTTCAGTTAATTAAAGGTACTGCCTTTGAGTAGGCGTTGTAGGGTGCTAACACTAGTGCAGTAAGAGGAATGACACCGGTTACTTTTGCTTATAGGCACTGGTTCTACAACCGAGGCATATACAAGCGAGGTAAAAAGGGGTAGGTTTTATGCCTCGGTTATGAATCGCGGCGTAAAGGGATAGGATTACGCCTCGATTCATTGTAACCGATGCCATAAGGTTTTGTTTTTTTATTAATCCCCTGCTACATTCTCCCACCGTTTCGAAACCAACCACACAAGCATAAACACAACCCTCATTATTTTTGTAACATGTTTCACCCGCAAAGAGACCAAAATCCCACGATTTCTTTTCCTCTATCGAATGGAAATAGACACACAACAACTCATACTTATGACGCTTGTGGAGCCACAAACTCTGGTTTTGTAGCTTCAAAGAAGCCACCAAAAAACTACAAGAACTGTCACAGCTACAACGACATGGAAGTTCAATTCAGAACAAGGTCAAAGGTGGATGATGAATTTGGCATGTGTTCCCCTCCTTTGTGGTCCACGAGTCCATCAAAGAGTCCCCATCACTGAAAAAATCACTACTGCTGTCAGAGGAGAGGAAATTGAACAACAAAAATGTGCATGTTCGAAGACCAAGAACAAGATTGACAGTGGAGGGTTTTATTTGAAAATGGTGTTTCCAATGTCTCTGGATCCAAAAAGAAGATTAAGAACAAGATTGATGGAAGCAGCCTCCACGTTCAAGACTGGAGCGGCTCCTTGGACAGAATGACGCAGCGGAATGAAGAATGGTTTGAAGGAGTTCGGCGCATGCAAGGTGTTTGTCAAAATGCGTGACAGTGTTTGGATGTGTGTGTGAGGTAGAGTTCTAACTCAGATGGCCTTCCAACGGGGAAGGGAGCTAGAGGAAGACAAGCTAAAATAGCTTTAAGCAATGAACTTGAGAGAATGGCTGGATTTCAGCAGCATTTCATTATCAAACTCAAGTTACATTTACAAGTGATTTGGCTTCTCTTTTATAGATGAAGAGAAACTTGCCTAGCAAGCTACTGGACATATTAGCAATGTACATGAAGCTCTATAAGAAGTGTGCAGGAGAAGCTATACAACTGGCCACATGTTCCATACGGTAAACATTGAAAACATGCTTTAAAAGAAAGTGGAAACGCTGGTTTGCTTGGTTGGCCGTATGTTGTATATCAACTTTGCTTTTCCAATCCAAAAAGCACTTCCTTTCTTCCTTTCTTTACCTCCTTTGCTTCCCTTAGTTCACCAAGCTTCTTTGGTTGATTGGCTATGGTTTTCCACTCTTATTAGTGACCTACAAAACAAGTATTTAGTTAAAGAGAACATTCTAAGACTTAGAAAGAAAATATTAAGTCCTTTATTCAACTTCCCTTTCTTGGTCTTAGAGTAAAGTTGATACTTCTTTAGATGGAAAGTCCCTAAAGGGGTTGCCATCATTCCCTCCCTCTTTAAAAACGATTTGTCCTCAAATCGGGAAGAAAGAAAGAAGCACAACTTTGGTTTTTATGTTCCTCCGGGATCAAAAATATATCTACAAAAGATTGCAAAAATGAGTATGATGAAGAAGATGTAAACAAAGATAAGAAGACAAAAGAAAAGTCTTGTATTTTTGAAAAAGATTTTCAGAAATTTAGGCTTGGAAAAATGGAAAATTCCATAGTCCCAAGTTATTGGATTTTTATCTTGAGTTACTTGTTTACACAAAGGTAACATTAACTCAAGGTTTGAATTGCCATATTTTGAAAAGGATTGCACAGAATATGGGATGACAATTGATTTAAAAGATAAATGAATAATGGAAGAGTGCACAATAAATGGAAAAGAAGTAAAGAATGAGAACCCTTCCCTTTTAGGTTCCATGGTGATGGTAAGAGTAGGAGTTGCCAGCATTAGCAAGAGCTCCTTCTCTTTACTTTCCTATGCTTTCTTCTTTTCTTCTTCTCTTTTCTTTTCCTCTTTCCTTGTCTCTCTTTCCTTACTCTCTTCTTCTTCTTTCTCTCTTTCTTGTCTCTCTTCTTCTCTCTCTCTTTCTTGTCTCTCAACATCTCTTTTTAGCTTTAATTCTATTTGCTTAGCTTGCACCTCCTTAAGGTTAATCTTAAATTCTAGTTCTCTAATAAGGAAACCATTATCATTTAAGCTTTCAAGAAATATTTTTCCTTTTTCAATGTAATCTCTCAAGAATTGGAGGTTTCTCTTAATAGTTGAAGGTACAAACTCTTTTCTCATGCAAGATTTTAATTCAGACCAATTATGAATGGGAGATTTTCTACCTATCCTAACATGATATTGTCTCTCATCCCACCACTCTCTTACTTGCATTTCAAATCTAGATGTGTAGAGACTAAGGACATAAGATTCACTATTGCTAGAATGAAAATAGGATTCAGGTTTACTTTTTCTAGCAATAAATGGATGCATGTCATTAATGTCCTTTTCCCAAGTTAGGTATGTTAATGCACCAATATCCGCACCAAAGTATGGAATATTTGCCCTAGCTTGTTTATACAATTCACCCTCAATCCGAACAAATTCATGAGAGGAACAAGTCCTTCTTCTAGCTTCATCAAGTTTTCTTTTAATTTCTTTGAAACTAATGGATTGATCAAAACTAGAAAACCAAGAGGACCTATATGAACAAGAAGACGGATAAGAAGTATAACAAGACATCAAAAACTATTTTTTGATTTTTGTGAAGGATTTCTAGAAAGATTCTAGAGGTAAAATGAACCAAATAGCTCCCAGGAAGGAGAGGTGAGTCACAAATGGACAAGCTTAAGAACCTTGTCCTTCCTAGCCAGAGTATCTTTGGTTGTTTCTTACCTTAGTGTCTAGGTAGAAATCTTTCAAAACTTTTTAAATGCAAGAATGCTATGCACCTAGAAACCAAATGAAGGTTTATCTAAATGAAACGTGCTCCTATGTATCACGGAGACTTAAAACATAAAATTCAGCAAGCAATGTAAAGTAAAGCAAATGGAAATGAATGAGACACGGCCCTAAGTGAAAGTGCAAGTGACACTTGGAGCCACTTGACACACTTTCACACTAAGAAGTGGAAACTAACCTATTACAATGTTTGATGGTGCACTTGGAATTGCTTGAAAAGCATTTTTCCAAGTCACTTTAAGTTGAAAATGAACACAAAATTGAAAGAATTGACAAAGGTTCCGTGATACCAATCCAAATTTACAATTGAAAATTGTGGAAAAATGGAACAAAAACTAAGTGTAGCTGCTGTTTCAGATTGTTGGACTGTCAAAAATGGTGTGTTTTTGCTACTGCCATGGTGCTAGAACAGCAAGGATAAAGTGCTCTTGGAGTCCAAGCTTTTGGCCACTTTAACAAGTCTTCCACTCCCTAAGATGCTACCCCTTTGGAGAGCAATCTGGATGTTTAAGACTTCACCACAGCATCACACATCCATACAAAACCAGCAAAAACAGTGAGCATCAAACACGTTACTGCACCAGATTTACTTTCCAAACCAGACTGCACTTTGGCATTGTATCAAACAGGTTATGTGCAGAAATTCCAAACAATGTAAAACAAGTAATTAAAGGCTGGAAAGGAAGGATGACACGCAAAATGAATTTAAGAGATGCTCTACAAAGGATTAAGAAACCAAGAAAATCAAAACATGCTGCAAAGACTTTAAACTCAATGATTTCAGAAATTTGGCAAAAGTGTTTGACAGAATCCCTCAAAGAAAAAAAAAATCAGCTTTTGGCCAAAATCCTGATGCTGGTGCAGCAAATTTTTCGAAACTGGATTGTACTGGTCCAAATGCTTTTTCTAAACTTGGTTAATGATAGTTTGATGTATGATTTAACAGTAGTGGTACCAAGCTTTTGCTACAATCCATATACCAATGGCAAATGCACAAAAACAGATTCAAGCTATGTGCAGAAACTAAAATCTGACCAAAAACACTTTAAAATGGATGATTTGAGAGGCAATTTTTCACAGCTATGTTTAGACACCAAATTTGATGATTGGAGCAACTTTATATGCATTATTTGAAGGTGTTTAAACTGTCAAACAACAAAGAAATATGCAGCAGCAGAAATTGACTAGTTCACTTCCAATTTCAACAAAATGTGATGCTTGGAATGGTGATTTTGCATATGGACTGAAAAATGATCAAATGAACAGTGTAAACAAGTTGAAAATGACCAAATACACTTGTTCAAACAGTCACAATGCACAGAAACAAGGGGAGGCAGCAATTGGCAGTGGCAGTTGTGACTTATGCAGAATAAATGCACAAAAACTGCACCAGAATTAGAAATTTGGCAAAAAAAAATTGGAAACTGTAGTGGTGAAAAAGAACAGCAGTGATTCAAATGCTCAAATGCCACTTCAAACAAGTTTTTATCATCAAATGAAATATGTTGAAACACTTAAACAGCCACAGCAAAATCCATAACAGTTTTGACTGGTGTACTTTCAAATTTAACCAAATTTGATGACTAAAACTGTGATTTGATACAAAGGCTGGAAAATTACCATTTGAACAGTAACAACAAGTTTGAAATGGTCAAGTATTCTTGCACAAACAATCCAACACCACAGAGGCACACAGATTCTCAAAATCACTCTAATAGTTGCCAAAATATGCAGAAAAATTGGACAAAACTGCTCCATAAATTAAAATGCAACAGAGTCAAAGCTGGATGAATCAACAATCATGCAAGAAAGGTCCTAAACAACTAGATCTAATTGTAGAGTATCAGCTAGAGGAACTTTAAACACCTAAGACACATCAAAGAAGTCAAGCACGGTGCAGAAGCTTGGATAAAATAGTAACAGTGATGTGAAACCAGATTTCAAGCAACTCAACCACTCATTTTTCAATTCTGTGATTATTAGGAGTTGCTATCACTTCAAACACATGTAAAAACAGTAAACAAACTTGTACAAAGCTTGAAAGTAAAGAAATCGGGACTGCATCAGCTGATATCAAATTAATCCAGAAATGATGTTTTATGCAGATTTTTCTACTGGAATCAATATTTGCAATGCTAATTGGCTCAAATGATCAAAGCTGGACATGTTGCCATTGCTTTATATGATCAACATAGAGCTAGCAAATGCATTGAACACACTTAAACAACAAGAGATAATGCTGGAACAGAAGTAAACCAATTAGACAGTGAAAAACAGCAAACACTTGCACAAAACTGGACAAAACTTGGAATGATGATTAAGCTGGATTCAAACAAAAATTAAAGAAGTTGCACCGATTAAAATGGAAAACAAACACTAACGAACAGTGAATAGAATCAAACATTCACTCAAACACAGAATCAAACCAGAAAAACAAAATGGAACAGTGACATATATGAACAACACAAGACGGAAAAAAAACAGAGGAATGGATACGAGACACTTAGCTCTTGAAGCGTGACTGAAACGACTGGCTCTTGATGCCAAATGATGGAAGCAGCCTCCACGTTCAAGACTGGAGCGGCTCCTTGGACAGAATGACGCAGCGGAATGAAGAATGGTTTGAAGGAGTTCGGCGCATGCAAGGTGTTTGTCAAAATGCGTGACAGTGTTTGGATGTGTGTGTGAGGTAGAGTTCTAACTCAGATGGCCTTCCAACGGGGAAGGGAGCTAGAGGAAGACAAGCTAAAATAGCTTTAAGCAATGAACTTGAGAGAATGGCTGGATTTCAGCAGCATTTGATTATCAAACTCAAGTTACATTTACAAGTGATTTGGCTTCTCTTTTATAGATGAAGAGAAACTTGCCTAGCAAGCTACTGGACATATTAGCAATGTACATGAAGCTCTATAAGAAGTGTGCAGGAGAAGCTATACAGCTGGCCACATGTTCCATACGGTAAACATTGAAAACATGCTTTAAAAGAAAGTGGAAACGCTGGTTTGCTTGGTTGGCCGTATGTTGTATATCAACTTTGCTTTTCCAATCCAAAAAGCACTTCCTTTCTTCCTTTCTTTACCTCATTTGCTTCCCTTAGTTCACCAAGCTTCTTTGGTTGATTGGCTATGGTTTTCCACTCTTATTAGTGACCTACAAAACAAGTATTTAGTTAAAGAGAACATTCTAAGACTTAGAAAGAAAATATTAAGTCCTTTATTCAACTTCCCTTTCTTGGTCTTAGAGTAAAGTTGATACTTCTTTAGATGGAAAGTCCCTAAAGGGGTTGCCATCAAAGATCCAAAAAAATATCACTTACCAAGCCAAGGAGGACCACTGCCGCAATGACCAGGACCGTGGGAGCGACTACGGCAATAGTGTGGAGACAATGGGGCATGGCGATGCAACAAGAACCCAGGAGACCACGCGACGATGGCGGCAATGCGACGACAACACTGTCTTCACCACGCGACGACTCAGCAGGGAGGCAGCGGCGGTGAGCCAACAAAGGGGAGGTGCGGCGGCGAGACATTGGTTGGATGGCAACACCGGCGATGGTGTTTGGAGATCTTGCGTGACAAAGGGAATCGCGAGAACACTATAACGGAGGGCTCGCCGATCTGGAGCGGCTTGGTGATTTGGGCTTGGCGATCTGGAGCGGATCTGGAGCGGCTTGGCGATTTAGAGCAGTGGATGAAGATGAATATATAGAGGGGAAGAGTGGCAGAGGCAGCGGCAGCGGCGGCGGATGCTACAGCGGTACAGTCTACAATAGCGAGAGAGGGGAAGAATGGGAGAGCATAGAGGGGAAGAAGGGAGAGCATGAGAAAGAAGAAGTTGTTGGGATGTGCAAATGAAAATGAAACGAGTGTATAGGCAGCGGTCGTTTGGTAACCTGAGGCAATAAGGCCTTTTTAAAAAGTTGTCAGACAAAAAGTGTGCTTAGGGTAGAGGTATAGGTCTCGGGTCTTCTTCTAACCGAGACAATATCACCATTCTGCCTGGGGTCATGGTGTAACCGAGGTATATAGCCTTTTACGCTTCGGGTTTTGCGTAACCGAAGCGTATATGGCGCGTTAGATTCCACTTTTTTTACTAGTGTAATATCTTCCCTAACCGACTCCCAGACTCAAAATCCTGTTTCGCATACCATGTATTTTTATGGTTTTTTCGTAGTTTTCCAGAATAAACTATGGTGGCAACTCCCAAACTCTAATTTTCAAACTATGGTGACGACTCCCAAACTCACAAATGATTTACACTTTTTAAGAATTTAACTTAAAAAGTAAGTCATATTTTATTTAAGAATGAATATAAACTACTTACAATAAAAAATTAAATTAATACATGACAAACTTTACTTCAAGAAGTTCCAGATCTATATAAGTTGTACTAATGCCCATTAACTCCACAAATGATTGCATCCTATTCGTATAAAATGAGGACCAAGCTCGCGCCTATGGGTAACAATAGGTTGACGAAATGATGTCCACCATGGGTAATGGACAACCATCTTGTAAGTGAACCTACAAAGTTTTTGTTAAGACATAATTGTCTATAGGACTTATGTGTATAAACACTCTCATATGTTCTAAAGTTTAACCAAATAACATTAAAAGAAATGAGAATCTGAAGATAACTATAACTAGAATAAAATAAGCATAAACATAAGTGTTAGGTTCAAAATCCCTGATCATCTAGCAACATAGGAAAGTCTTAGGAAAACACTTAGACATATATGTATCATAGAACAACCTAAGTTAAAACATCGAGACATAACACTAAATGACTCCCAAGTTTAAGCGTCTATGAGAATTATGCTAAACACGTAAATTATATTGTACCAAACTATAATCAGTAAAACTCTTAATGGATAAAGATGTTGAAGTGTCGAGACAATGCTTTAGTAAAACTCTCAAGCAAAAATTCAAAAACATGTAGAAAACAAAATGTGCTAAACGCTCTAGCCGTTCTTTTTATCGATGAATTTTACCATTGATAAATGAGATATGTATTACCAACGTATTTATCAAAATACTTTTTGCATCGGTAACAAATATATCAATAAAATTGGTCAAAAAATAAAATTTCAAAATTCATCAATAATTCAAATTTATCGATGATTTTATTTTGGTCGGTAAAATTTCATCTGTAATTCTTAATATTTCTGTAATGAAAAAACTAATGGTTACTCTCTCAAGTACAAAGGTAGGCTATGTGGTTGTTGCTACCATTGATTGTCAAAAAATATGGATGAGAAAGTTTTGAGAAAATTAACTCATAATCATGATAGTAGCACTATTATTATGTATGATAATAATTCAACAATTAAACTTTCAAAAAAATGCAATAATGCATGGTAGAAGCAAGTATATTAGAGTGCATTTTTATTTGTTAAGAAATCTTGAGCAAGTTATAGATATAATGACCAAGGCTTTAAAACTCGAAGCTTTCTATAAACGCAAAGATGAAGATTAGAATATTTGATTTTTCTGAATAAACTAACTGCACATCAACTCAATTCAAGAGAGGAAATGAAAAGATCTTTATAGTCTGTTTTTTTTACTGCATAATAAAGCCTAGTTTTTAGGCACATTTTGCTTTTAACCGATCACGTAATTATAGGCAGTTATTCCCATGTATTCTATTACTAACTATTTAATAGTCTCTTTAATTTAGTAAATACACCAAGCATCAATTGCAATACATATTCTTTTTATTTCTTTCATAAAGGAGATAAAATTTTACATAAATATGCTTAAGAAGTAGATGAAAAAAGGCCAAAAACTTGAAAGAAATGGTCCATTGGTAGTTGAATCTATTTTTGTTATAAATTTAATTATATGAAAAAACTAACATTTATCATGTGTAATAATAAAAACGAAAATACTATGTATAAATTCATTGCAATAAACATTATAAATTTTTCCCACACAAGTTCTATGTTTATTTTCTTTTAGTTTTAACATATTCTAGCCGACCAAATGAAACTAATGAAAATTCTTGCAGATTTTTGCTTTCCTGTCTACGTTTTTGGATGTCGACCCATAAAATAAAAGTAAGAAATGAGGAGGTTAATAATTTCTTTTATTGACCTACCTTTACTAAATGGCCTAACAAGAATCAGGGCTAGCGTGAACGGAACGGTGAACTTTGTACCAATTATTCGTTACACATAATATTTTGACATCTTTACGTGATCGAATAATCCTCTTCATTAAGCAGCATAATCCAAAATTTCAATCCTGTCGTGATCTTGGAGCTCTCAGAATTTCCATTCACAAGTGCAACACGTTAGATTTCCACCTGAGTGCAGAAAAGGTACACGCGTTGCAAGTGCTTATTGTGATTTCTCCTTTTTAGGTAATACGAAATATGGTAATAAATATTATAACCACTAATGCCAAATTTCGCAATATTTTAGAGTTCGTTAATATAACATATTCCAGGTTTATGTGCACTTACAAATTGCCTAAGCTAAGGATCTCATGAGGTATATGCCTATTTATTGGTTCTTTAATCTCATGAAGCCAATCCCAGATTTGGTGCTAATTTTAGGTAAGTTGGAACAGCTTGCTTCAATTAAGCAACAACTATTAAATTAATGCGGTTATAATAAGACGCTACTTTTTTTATTCAGAATAATTTTTTTTTAGTTACATATGTTTTTGTTTCTAAACTATCTTTTAAAAATATGTTTTGCCACTAAATTAAACTATATAAAATCATTTAAAACATCAAGAGACTTCGTGTGGAGTATTCTCATAGAAAAACCATTGGAAATAGTATGTCATTAGAAATAAAATAAATTTACTTTCTGAAACAAATAAAATTTCATAGTGGATTATAATATAATTTTCAATTTTTTTTAGAGAGAATATTTTACGCTAATTTTATAAAATGAAGAGATAAAATAGATATATAATTTAGTTTAGGAACCAAACAGGATTCTTTAATCTGACAAAGCCAATCCGAGATTTGGTGCTATTGTTAGGTAAGTTGGAACAGCCTGCTCCAATTAAGCTACAACTATTAAATGCGGCTATAATAAGACGTTTCTTTTTTTATTCAGATAATTCTTTTAATTAGAATTAACTTTTTTTTAGCTAAATATTTTTCTGTTTCTAAACTTTTTAAAAATATGTTGTCACTAAACTAAACTATATACTTATTTTTTCATTCACTTACTAAAAATCATTTAAAACATAAGTAGACTTGATATGGAATGTTTATAGTAAAAAAACGGTTGGAGATCATAAATTTTTTTTTATTATATAAAAAAATGGACATAAATATTATTTTATAAGTTATTTTTATATGATTGGGTTAAAATTAAAATTTACTTTTTAAAACAAATAGAATTTCATAATGGATTGTAATATAATCTTGAAATATTTTTTAGAGAGAATATTTTACGCTATTTTTATAAAATGAAGAGAGAAAATAGATATATAAGTTAGTTTAAGGATGAAAAGGAGAAATGTGTGGTTGGTGTGTTGGTCTTGGGGCAGTAGGACACAGTGGACGTAGGTGGATATCAATGTGGAAACGTATTGCAAAGGCTGGTTGGCAACCCACTTCAGACGGCACCCCATTACGTCTACCTTTCATTTGATTCGACAACTCACTCACATTCATCATACAATTTTCTTGTCTAAATGCTTTCATGTGCATATCTACATGGCTTTCGAGATTTATATATAATTCTAAAGCCAATGTCCTCATCAATTATGCACTCCCCACTATCAATTCTTGCTTTGCAAGAAAATGACACATTCCTTATTCATGAAACATCTCCAAATACTACATCAGTGAAACAGGTTTTGTTTATCTCAAGGGAAAAAACTATGTACTTTCTTATCACTCACTTCTTTTTTTCTTTAACTTTCTTCTTACTGTTTGCTTTGACCAACTTTCTTTAAAGTTGGGGCCCATTTACAACTAGTGGATCGTTTTTTCTTTTCATTATAAATAATTAAAGAGTTTATTTATCACGTTGATCACAGAAAAAGGTGTATCTGAATAAAAAACAAAATAATTTTTTTTCCTTTTTTTCTTCTTTGTACAGATAATAAATAATCCCTACTAGTATTCTGTTTTCATATTATTTGTTTTGAATTCATAATTAAAATATTAATTTAGTTTTTTCGGTTTTGCTAATTAATTAAAATATTTGTTTTAATAATTTTTTTTTAATTTAGTTACTTTTTTAACATTATTTAAATAATTAATTGACAATAACAATGTAGGTCAAATATAAGTTTGTAGTTTTTTTATTTTTTAAAATTTTTCTTTTATTTCTTTTTTAATCTAAAAGAATGTTGATATATCAATCCAACATCACGCAATGTGGCATAAACATTGTTACGGATCAAGATCAATGCCATATGTTAGAATGAGTATCACATGACAATATTTTATATTCAATTTAGTTTGTTATTTTTTTTTTCAATTCAATCTCATTGTTTTTTTTAATTAAAACAACTTTGAATTAAGGTAAAAAATTAGTTTTTTAGGTTGAATTTTGATTTCTGAGATCTTATTGGTTTCAAATTTCTTTTATCTCTTCGAAAAAATCTAACACAAAAAATATGTAAGATCCTTGAAAATATTTGTATTTCAGATACTAGAAAAAAAAAGTAAAAAGTGAATAGTAAATTGTGAATAGTAAATATATATATATATATATATATATATATATATATATATATATATATATATATATTTTTGGAAGGGATAAGTATTCCACGATGCCTTGAGTCATAAGAGATCAGAATTCACCAAATTGTAAATAAAAAAATTATTTTTGTAATAGTAAAATGAATAAAAAAATGAATAGTTAAAATGAATAGTAAAAATGAATAGTAAATTTTTTTGCTATAAATAGCCAAGGGGGAGGCTGAAAATTTACACCAAAAAACTTAGAAAATTTTTGAGAGAAGAGAGTTGGAAGAATTTCTAATTGCAAAGGGGATATTCTGGAAGTTTTCAAAGAACGAGGAGATTAAGAGGTAAGGAGAGCTAACCTTGAGTATTTCGTTTCGTATTATCTTGAGTCTTGAATATGCAATATTTTGCTTTTGTCTGATTTTAAATTTTGAATATGAAGTATTTTGTTTATGTATGATCTTGAAATTTGAATGAGAACATGCTTTTGTATTTAGATCCAAGTGTGATAGTTGTAAAATGTGATGTTGATTATGTTATGTCATTTGTATATTATTAGTTGTTTATTTTTGTATTTTTGGATGGATTAAAAGTTGTCTAACCGGCTCTGCCAGATTCAACTTCTTGTTCCCCAAAGCTTTTGTTGTTTCTTATATCTTTATATTGTATTTTTGGAAGGACGAGAAGTTGTCTAACTGGCTCTGCCAGATTCAAGTTCTTGTTTCCCCATACCTTTTATTTCTTATTTATATTGTATTTTTGGAAGGATGAGAAGTTGTCTAACCGGCTCTGCCAGATTCAACTTCTTGTTTCCCCAAAAATTTTATTGTTTTATCTATTTTCTTATTGCATCTTTCTGGAAGGATGAGAAGTTGTCTAACCGGCTCTGCCAGATTCAACTTCTTGTTTCCCCTGAAATTTTATATTAATATTATTTTGATGGTAAGGGGAGCTAATTATTTTTGTATGAATCTATTTTATAAAAATATATGCATATGAATGTTGAACTGGTGTGCTCTTGTAAAACTGTTTTATGACTTTTATTATATTGGGTGTTATAACTGAAACTGTGAAATTGTACATGTTGTGATGTGATGAATTCAATCTATTTTGAATGAGTTTGTTGGCTGAAATTGATCTTGTTGGAAGGTCTAGAGTAAGGGTTCTGTAATAGCTTGTATATGGGTATTAAATAGATGTACAGATACTGTTTGAGGTTGCTGTGAGAGGAAGTGAAAATATTAAAATTAAGCATTTCAGATTTAGAGCATAAGAGAACAGGGTAGATAATTTAAATAAATCAATTGTTAATTATTGAGGGCCTTTCTTTGTTGGTAGGATAGAGGAACCTTAAAAACCTGAGTTGGCACATCCCTGATCATAGAGCAGCCCTGGCCTGGTCCAGTCAGTTGTGACTAGTCATATGTGCTGGCGTCGAAGGTGAGTTTGATGCGTTCAGACATCTGGGTCCTCTCCGGTGACCAATTGGGGTAAAGAAAGATCTCTACTAGGATGAAAATAAAATAAAACAAGTTGATTGTAGATGCATAAAGTTATCATGGTAAAAACTTCATATATATTTCATTTACCGCTACATTGAGCCCAAACTTTAATATGTAGTTCCTAAGACATGTTGATGTATTTTGGCTGATCTATGACCTTTGATTGGTGAAAATATGTTGAGTTATACTCGTTATAAAAAAAATGGGTTTATAATATGAAGTATGATATCTGGCAATATGTTTACTTTATTTTGGGTATTGACATCAAAACGGGTTATTGTCAATTTATAATTAAAGAATGAACATGATTGAGTTAGGTGGATAAGAGGGTATGATTTGTTGATTTTATGAAATGTTGGATTGGATATGAGAAATCATTACTTATGAAATGATCTTTACTACTGGGAGTAGTATGTTCGGTTTATACCATGAGAGCTGGATATGAACAAAGTAATACTCGAGGTTTATGAAAGCAGGCAGAAGGTGGTCTGACCATAAGGCTTTGACATAAACATATGATTCGTAAGTTTTATAGAAGCAGGCAGAGAGAGGTCTGACCATAAGGCTTCAGAAAGTAAGACATAGTATACAAGTGAGGCTTAAGGAAGCAGGTAGAGAGCGGTCTGACCATAAGGCTTCGTGAGTAAGCATGGTATACTTGTAAGGTTTATGAAAATGAGAAAGATGATTAAAAAAAAATGATGAATTAATGACATCGGGATAATGATATTTATCAATTGCAGAAATACATGATTGAAACATTTATAATATAATTTTAATGATTGTATGATATGATTGGCTTACCCTTATTTGTTTGTGCTATGATCATATAACTCATGTTATATGTGAATAGATAATGTTGCAGATGCGGTTGAAAAAGCTTAGAGATGATGAGAGAGATGCGGGGAAAAACTTTCAGGGATTTTTGTAAAAAGAATAAATTGTATTGGAAAAATATGTTGTGTAAGACTTATAAGTTAAATTTCAAATTTATGTTAAGTGGTGAAAACTATATTGTTTAAAGTTTGTAAGTTTGGTATTGTACTTTGGAGAAATTGAAATAAAGTTTGATTGTTTATATCAGACTAATTTAGTCTCTACTACTAGTAATACCCCTTTAAAATATTTGGGTGTTACAAAATACCATTGCAACAAAATTGTTCATATTTTTATTAAATATTTATAATTTAAGGTTAGAGTTGGTTTAAAAATACAATGAGTATTTTAGTAAAGGGGACTAACACCTTTAGTTTAAAATTTTAAGAGGTTAAAAATCACATAAACTATTTAATACTTTATGTGATTTTTAGGTTAAAAATCAAATAAACTATTTAATACTTATGTGAGATTTAGGTTAAGAGTCAATTAAATAGTTTAACCTAAAATAATAAATTAGGGATCAAATTAAACATAAGACACTGATATATGACACCAATACTGACACGTACCATTGGTACTAACACGTGTCACTAACCTTGACATGTTGCATTGTTATGGTCACATAGCACGATGTTAGCTTCACACGTGAACAATTTACTTTAGTTAAGAAAAATTTTAAGAAGATATAACAATTAAAAATTTAAAAATTTTAAAAAATAAAAATTTTAAAAATCACGAATTGACATATAACATACATTGTTCACTATCTGCTAATCATTTAAGCAACATTAGTCAAAAGGATTAAACTATACAAAATTGCCAAAAATTGGGACCTTATTGAAAAAAAAATATTTAGACTAAATTGACAAAAAATAAGAACTAAATTAATATTTTAACCTTACAAATAAAAAACCATTTTATTATTTATTTTAGATTTTAACATTTATTGTATTTATTTCATGATTAATGATGGACGTAAGAAATAAACTCTTAATTAATATATAATATAATTTTCTTACTATGATTTAATTTTGAAAATCTTGAAAATATTGTTAAATAAAATTCAGAATTACTTAATAGTATTTTTATTAGACGTGTGAATTGACACAATCCACATTACTATTCTATCTCACATAAATTAGTCTCACATAAAGGGTCAAAAGGTTTGATAACATCAAAAAAATCCACATAAGAAAAATTTTATAAATTCAAAATACTAACAAAATTAATATGGATCAAGGTTTACAACCATTTTCATAAAAAAGAAGTTATTTAAAAATGAAAATGAATAAAATATTACTTAATAAAATCTTGTTACACATTCAAAGCATTTATTTAATCCAAACTTAATCACGGTTAAAGTAAAATTGAGTTGAACTTAGGTCAAGTTAGGTTATGTTGACACATTTTCAAGCTGGTTTAGATGGGCCTAAGTTAGACCAAGAGAAATTAGGTCCAATTCGGATCAAAATAGGCCTTACTCAAGTCATGAAAAGTCAACTCAAGTTATGTAGGATCTACCTCAAGTCGAGTTGGCTTGGGTCACCTTAAGCTGAGTTGGACCTGACCTACTTATGGTTGAGTTTTCATTTGATTAATTCGAGTAAGGTTTACCTAAGACCAACTTAAGTTGGACCTATCTTATGCTAAGTCATGCAGAATCCATGTATGGCCACATTGATTCAAGCCTACCTCAGGCTATGTCAATTTATGCCAACCTAGGGCAGAATTGAGTTGAACCCACCTTAAGTTATGTCAAATTGGACCCACGTGCTTTGGATCGAGTTGAGTCTAGCTCGATCTTATTTGAGTTATGATCATGTTAGATTGAGTAGATTTTGTCCATATTAGGTCGAGTAGAGCTTGGTCATGTCAAATCAAGTCGAGTTAGGCTTACGCTAGGCAAAGTCTAATTGGGCTCACATCTAACTAAATCAATTGAGCACACTTGGAATTGGGTTGAGTCGAACCCACCTTTGGTTAAGTTGATTGAAGCCCACATTGGGCCAAATTAAGGCAGATAGATGTCAAATCAAGTAAAGTTAGACCTATATTTGATTTTTGTTGAACCAAGTTTGGATCATGCAATATTAATTTAGGTTGAGATAAGGTCAACCAAGAACGAATTCATGTAGACAATTTTAGATTGGGATGAACCCAAGATGGGTTAGGTTGGCCTAGTGGGCCAAGTTGGATTGGAACCATCTTATTAAGTTACAAATAGTACAAATTAGGTTAGAACCAATTCATAAATAATGTAAAATATTCAGAGATAAATTACCAATTTAAAATATTTTAAAGACGGGTACTATTATGAAAAATATTTAGTGTTTAATTAAAGTCTTATTAATCACTTTAACTCTAACTTAACCCACTTTAATTAGATACTTTGTAAATGATATATTATTCAAGGGATTATCTATTACTTTATAATAACTTTTTAAGAAAGTTTCACAATCAACTGGTGAGAAATAATTGAAGTTATGAGTGTAAATGTTGAAGCAAAAAAACACTGTATTTTAAACTAATTCACTTAATTTGAATTATGTTTAATTATCGTTTAAGATAACAATTAAAGGAATCGACTGATAAAACACACTACAAGCATTATTTGTCACATCTGACTAGCCATGAGCATACGAAACCATTTATGTTGGGTACAAACAAAGTCCCACATCAGATAAAATAAGAGAAGGACATGAGTTTATATACATATAAGATACCTCCATTGGTAAGAAGCCTTTTGGAGTGGAACCAAAAGCAAACCCGTGAGGGCTTGGTCCAAAGTGAACAATATCTTACTAGTGTGGAGATCTATGTGTATGTATGTGTGTTGACCCTCCCAACAAAGCTGGTATCAGAGCTTCAATAGAAGCCTAATAAAGTGCGAGAGTGAGAGCAAAAATACGAGTGTGAAATATGACAGTTGAGGCAAACAATTTTGTACAAACCTCCATTCCCAAATTTGATGGGGACTATGATCATTGGAGTCTTCTCATGGAAAATCTCTTGAGGTCGAAAAAGTATTGGAACGTGGTAGAATTAGGTTACAAAGGGCATGAGGAGGAAGAAAGTCTATCAGCGATGCAAAAGAAAACATTAGACGAGATGCGACTGAAGGATTTAAAGGCTAAAAACTATATTTTTCAAGCTATTGACAAATCTATTTTGAAAATCATCATTCAGAAGGAGACTTCCAAACAACTCTGGGATTCAATGAAAATCAAATGTCAAGGAAATGCAAGGGTGCAACGTGCTCAACTTCAAAGACTCGGAAGGGCCTTTGAGCTTTTGGAGATGAAGGTGGGAGAGACGGTGAACGACTATATCGCAAGAGTCATGGTGGTGGCCGTTGACATGAGAAATTATCGAGAAGACATGACGAATACAACAATTGTTGAAAAGATTATACGAACTCTCACGGAGAACTACGAATACATTGTGTGTTCCATCGAAGAAGCACACGACATCGACAACCTTACGTTGATGCACTCCAAAGTTCCTTACTTGTTCATGAACAAAAACTATTATGGAGAAAAGGAGGGGATGAACAAACATTGAATATTACATATGACGAGACAACAACTAGAAGAGGAGGAAAAGGCCGAGGTAGATTCTTTAACAAAGCAACCATTGAATGCTTTAATTTTCATCAATTGGGACACTTTCAATATGAGTGTCCAAACTGGAAGAAGACAATCCATTACACGAATCTAGATTAAGAGGAGGAACAATTATTAATGATGTATGTTGAAGAAAATAATGCAGAGCAAGATAATATTTGGTTCATTGATAGTGGATGTAGAAATCACATGACCGACAAAAAAAATGGTATTAGAGCCCATGGTGCAGGCCCATGGTGCAGGTCTGGTGACCGGGCTCAAACGAGTACATCCCTCCATGATCAGGTGAAGCCTTGGCAGGTGGTCGACAGATAACCAGATGAGTCATGAGAGGTAGAGAGCAAGATATGCTTCGTGTTGTGACCATGGATCGTGAAAGAGAGTGTTGACCATGGTGTACTCGAGGATAAAAAAAGAATTCCGCTATAGGGGAGTTAGAAGAACCATAGTCCTTTGTTTGAGGGGAGGATGTTGGGTACAAACAAAGTCCCACATCAGATAAAATAAGAGATGGACATGGGTTTATATACACATAAGATACCTTCATTGGTAAGAGGCCTTTTGGAGTGGTACCAAAGCAAATTCGTGAGGGCTTGGCCCAAAGCGGACAATATCTTACTAGTGTGGAGATCTATGTGTATGTGTGTGTGTTGACCCTCCCTACAATAGTTATCTCCTTTATTTTCACTTAATATTGTTTCACACTAATTCACGTCATACAAGCTATAACAAAAGAAATATTTTAGAATATAAGAACATTCTTTAAAAAATGATATGCAAATGAACATTCTTTGCCAAAAAATAGTTTCAAAGAGTTAAAAAAAAATTATAAACATAGTAACCTTTCTCTATTTCTTCTATAAAATTTCTAATTATCTAGCCACAAAATGTTGTTGGTGATTAGTTACCAAGAGAAAACATCAACGAAATTGGAAATGTTAACTCAGTCACTACAATTGACAATGTTGGCCAACCCGATTATATAGACCCGACTCATATTTGACTTGGAAAATGCAGTCCTATTTTAGAAATGCTTTCAATCATTTGGCTCGTCCTGCATATTTTTGGTTATAAATGAAAGAGCCATAAATATTATACTATGGACAAATGAACAACTTCTTTCGATCATCACCACTTTTGTAAAAGCTTTACTACAAAGAAGAAATCCTGAAAAAAAAATGTCCACATGTGAGAGAATTCCCACTACTAGCTTGTTTTTATATATAGTCCAATTAGTAATGGGTTATGAAAGCATGCCTCCCAACAAACTTAATAGTGTACCAGAAGCACCCATGAAAGGACCAACACACTAAAATGTTCGAAACTATGACATCAACAACACAATGATTCCATGCTAATTGAACCAATTGGAAATCAAAATTGAAATGAAAAGGCACGTTGGCACTAGTACAAAAATCGCGTACAACTTCAAATATTTTGGACTTTTAACTTCGAATTTAAAAAATTTGACGTTAAACTTAACGTCGGATTTTGTCAATATTCGACGTTAATCAATTTTTTAGTTTTTTTAATTAATTGTGATCCTTATTTACAACTCTACGAGACCTGAAAAGTACCACAGGTATACACTCAGACTACCACACTACCACAGGTATACACTCAGACTTGTCGCTCCCGGTGGCGCTGGTAGAGGAAGGAATGATCGCGCCAGAAGAGGAAGGAACGTCGCGCCAGTGAAAGTATTTCGAACCTCCCGTGAAGAGTCACCACCGCCCCCGATGCCGCTGGCTGCCGCAGGTCACATTCGTCACGGTGCCGCTGCCGCTCAAAATACAGATACTGCATTGCCGTCGTCGCGAGTAACTGGTAACGTTGTCGAAAACGTCGCAGCCGCTGCCTACCTCGAGGATGTGTGTGCGGAGCGTGTTGGCGCTCTCCCTAGTGATGTTCAGCAGCGGCTTCGCCTTGTTCTTGGATCCCAGCAGCCGCTCTCGCGGATTTCTGAAGTTTCTTCCCTTTTCCGTTTTTGTTTCTTCCACTACTCTGAAGAAGAAACCCTAAAGAAGGTTTGGGCTTGGCCCATTTTGAAGAAAACCTAAAAAAAAGTTTGAACGATACCCATTTTGAAGAAAAAAAATTAATAATAAAAAAAAATTATTTGGACTTTTGGCCCGTATGATTTAAACATTGACGTTTGATAATTTTTTTTAAATTTAATTTAAACATTTTTTAAAAATAATAAAATATTATTTTTTAAAAAGAATTTATTGGTTGAAACGGGTATCCGCAGGTTGAAAAAAATCCGTGGATTTTTTTTATGTGGGTATCCAGCGGTTAGCAGGACGGGTACAGGTACAATTTTTTACATATGGGTCGGGTTCGGGTATCACACTATCCGTGCCCGACCCGACCCGTTGCCATCCCTAGCCATAGTGAGAGAGAAATCAGAATCCGCCTATGAAGGACAAGATCACGAAAATAACCGGTTAAAACAAATGAAAATCATACATAAAGTAATTAATTAATAAGCATTTGGTTCAAATGAAAGAAAGATTACATGTGATGCTTGTCAAACTTCTTTCGAAAAAAGTTTGAGAAGAGAAGAAGGTATTGTGCGCTAAGATAAAGTGAATGAATTTTCAGTCTGCGCTCAAACTTTATTGAATTCACTAACCTTTTGACGTCAAATTTAAAATCCATTCGACGTTTTATATCCTTTTACGTCAAATTACAATTCTAAATGACGTTTAATAATTACATTTATTTACAAAAATGTCACCGCTCATTTTTAACGTTGGTTATTCAATGGTTGGACGTTGAACGCGTGACGTTATACGCTGTTTTTGTACTAGTGTGGATAGAGGAGTGACTACACCTGATTCATTTAGGATTAGGAAAAGAAAATGCAGGTAAGCAATAAATATGTCAGTAATTCAACATTTTTAAAAATTGGTCGATAATTCCATCGATAAATTTATTTGTGAAATGGACGTCAATTTACTATCAAATTTGAAGAAATCACTAGTGTAATGAAGGAAAACGACAACGATTATTTTTTACAATACGCTTCGGTTGTTATGAATTAATTGAAGATGAGTGAGAAGAAGAATAAGAGAAGAGGAGAAGAAGAAGAAAGAGAGGCATAGGGAACAACCTTGACGGAGGCAAAGACCGTGGTAGTAGTAATAAAGGAGGATGAGAATGAGTAAGAGAAGGAAAAGGAAAAGGAGGAGGATGATAAGGATGATAATAAGGAGGAGGAAGAGAAGTGAAAGATAATGACAAAAAGAAGAAGAACACCAAATTAGAATATCTACTGACAAATATATACCAATATATAAATGTTGATTGTTGGTAAATGTCAATAAATCTTAATAATGAATTTTCTTATTCATCATAAAATTGTACAGAAATATTTAAAATATATAAAACTATTAGAATTTGTTTTTCACACATAAAAAATAATGTGGACGAATGTCTCTTTCTTTCATACACATACTATACTAATATCGTATTACGTAAACAAAAAACAATACAAAATACAAAACATGTTACACATTCCATAATCACCACAACATTGACCGTATATCTAGTCTAAAAAGAAAAACATCGAAAGCGGTAGATAAATCAATAAGATTTGGAGACTCAGACTCCTCACCCTTATTAAGATCCACCACTACTTAATAATATATAATAATTCATATATTGTGTTCTCATCCCTATTCACCTTTAATCTCAAGCTCAATTTAACTTCGTTGGTAAAATTTTTGTACTTTACCTTTTCTTTTTCTTCTGTGACTAAGATTTAAAAACAATCACTAATGTCGAACGCATGTGAGAAGCACATGTTACCCAGCTTGAGTATGACAAACATTAACTCCATATCTATGAGTTTATTTAGTTCTTATATTCTTGATATTTTGTCTTTGTTGCAATGGTATACTGTAGCCAACTATACTGGAAACTATGTTTACTTTTGATAAGACAATTCAACATATAAATCTATCGTGTCTTTCTTTTTCTATCAATCTATTGTATTAATGTTTATCAATGTAGAAGCACCTATATAAATTTTGTTTCTTTCATCCACTTAACACTTTTGATCCTTGAGGACCCGCAATCATGGTGGAAAAAAATATAAATAATTCGATCTACCCTCCAAATGATCGCAGACCAACGGAAAACAGACATCAACTCAGTTTTCACCTGATTTCCACAAACGAAGAGGCTCATTGGTAAGAAAACATAATCAATAGAGCAACAAAACCAGATGTTCCAATGATTAGATTGCACCCTACATATATAGAAATAGAATAATGATACTTTCGTAATATTTTCTTTTTGACAATATTTTAACACCATTTATGTGCCATTATGTTATTAGTTGAAAATTATTCCATAATTAATAATAATAATCATAAATATTAACATGGACCAATCACATAATATCACGATAGTGTTAAATAATGTCAAAGTATCATAGAAATAATAATGTACGATTTCAAATCCTCTTGGGTATATCAAATTGAATTTTTAATCTTTTAGTAAATCTTGAGTCAAAATAAACACATTTAAAAAAAGTTTGAAGGTGACTTTTATTTTATTAGGCTTGTTCCATTAGGTTGTGTGAATTGTTATAGCACCTTTTGTAAGATCCATGAAAAATATTTACCTTAATTGTAACAATTTTATTACTAGTAGTAATAAATTTCTTTGTGAATGGAAAATATAATTAATAAGTTAAATATAGAAATTTTGGTAGCTTAAATGGTAGAAAATTGTAGTGATTTCAAGAACATGGGTTCAAACTCTTTTCTACCTTCTTGTAAAAAAAAATTAAAAAAATAATAATTAAATATTGATAATGGATAAAGCACTTCAGATTTGAAGGCATTATTGAGGAATTCATTATGTAAGTGGTGATTAAGATATTAATATAATAAAATAATATTAAAATAATAAATAATATTAAAAAATTGATGAATAGTAAAATTTTTGGACTATAAATAGCCATGAGAGGGGAGGCTATTTTGCACGAAGAGAGTAAGAATCAAGTGAGAAACCTTGAGAAATAGAGAAGAAAGAGTTAGGATAGAGGAATCTTAAAAACCGGAGTTGGTACATCCTTGATCATAGAGCAGCCTTGGTCAAATCCAGTAAGTTGTGACTAGTCATATGTACTGGCGTTTATGGTGAGTTTGATTCGTCAAACATTTGATTCTTCTCCGGTGACCATTTATGGTGATATTTTAGTATTGTTAATTTATTTTGTGATATATTCATTTTGTACGATTTCTGTGATGATTGAAATTTATTATATTAGATTTGAATTTATGCGTCTGAACATGATATGAGTATTATGGGGAGATTTTGTAAGGGTATAATGTGAGTTGAGGAATATGAGCATGGTATGAGTCTCGTGGAGAGATTGAGTAATGATACGGTATTTGTGTATATGTTGATGTTGAGGGTCTTGAAGTTGGAGGTTATCCTGATACTCTAATAATCATCTAGTCTCAAGTAGAGAAGGATGAATTATGTGGTGAGAGGGGCAGGAGGTCCTGGTCTATGTGCCGGTTTTGGACATAGTGTTGAGGACTAACCTTGTGGATGGTATGGAAGGCAAGAGGTCCTGGTTTATGTGTCGGTTTTGGACATAGTGTTGAGGACTAAGAAGGCATCACAAGTACTTAACCTCCCGTTGACCGCTCATCAACATATCGTTGGGGACTAACCTTGTGGATGGTATGGCGGGCAGGAGGTCCTGGTCTATATGCTGGTTTTGGACATAGTGTTGAAGACTAAGAAGACATCACAAGTGCGTAACCTCCCGTTGACCGCTCATTTACATATCATCGGAATGAGTGTTTATTGGGCATTGTGGAATGAGTTTCTATTGAGTACTGTGGAACGAGTGTCCATTGAGTATTGTGGGACGAATGTCTATTAGTAATTGTGGTATGGTGGGATGAGTATCTATGATGCGATTGTGGTATGATGGTATAAGTATCTATGATGCGATTGTTGTATGATGGTATGAGTATCTATGATGCGATTGTTGTACGATGGTATAAGTATCTATGATGCGATTGTTGTATGATGGTATGAGTATTTATGATGCGATTGTTGTATGATGATATGAGTATCTATGATGCAATTGTTGTATGATGGTAGGAGGGTGTCTGACATAATTATTATATGAGGTTTGTTGAGTAATTGATGAGTATCTATGATGCGATTGTTGTATGATGGTATGAGGGTGTCTGACATAATTATTATATGAGGTTTGTTGAGTGCATCAAAGTAATTATGCATGTTTTATAAATGATTGGTTGCATGTTAGCTCACCCTACTTGTTTGTGTTTGTGTTTGGGTATGTGCGATGATCGTATAATTCGTTATACGGGAACAGATGAAGGAATGTCGTCTGACTTAGTGTCATTGAAGGGAAAGATAGAAGAATAAAGTAGAAGAACTCAAGTTATAATTTTCTAGTTGAAATCTGAGTTTAAAACATGTATAAACATATATCAACTATGAATTTTTAAATGTGAGATTACGGGATGTTACTATAAATGTAATGTTACAATATATAAATTATAAATTATCAAGTGTGAAATTTTGGGATGTTACACTTTTCACCTGATGGTTAATTATCATTTATCGCCAGTGTAATGGACCCTTTTTCTTAAGGTCTCTTCAATGTCATATAATAAAAATTTTATTTGAATACAAACTTATAAAAAAAATTAAAACTTTATAAAAATAATTTGATTACTTAAAATGTTGTTAAATTCGAATTTTATTTAAAAAGAATAAAAACTTCAACTTTTTTTATAATCTTATATTTATATATTTTATCTTTATACTAGTTTGACTTATAAAATAATATGTTAATTTTAAAAGGGATGGAGATTTAAAATATCCCATAAAAGATCTCGTAAAACTAGTTGAAAAATAAATATAAAATGACAATTTGATGAATAGGTTAACCTTTTGTGTTTGGATAGAAAATAGTATTTACATTGAATTCGAATTGATTTAGTTTCAAAATTGTTTTATTTTTTAAATGTTTTGTTTGGATTAGACAATTCGTAAATTTTAATTTTTATTTGAATAAAATATTTTAATTACTTTTAAAAACTATTTAAATAGTAAATAATTTTTAATCGATTTTGATTGTTATTTTTTGTTAAAATTTGTTAAATTTTTTTATTTAACAATTATATTTTAAGTCCTTTATAAATTTGAGAATGTTTAGTTAAGTTTCAAATTTTATGGTCTAATTCAGTACCCAATAAATTTATATTTTTTAATTCATTTCTTTACTACACTCTACACTAGGTCAACTGTCACATAATCTGCTCATATCATTAAGGCAATCATTGCAAACAAAGAGAATATATAAACAAAAACAAAAACAGAATAATCATAAAATGGGTATATAGTTATTATCACACATAAATCATTCAGATAAACAAGCATAGCACATACATGACCAACAACTTACCCAACCTATGAAATGGGGTTGTGTAGACACTTAAGAGATGGGAAAACTATGCTAGGTCATTTTATAAAGTTGTAATTTTTTTTTTGAAAAAAGTTTTAAAGAATCATGTAATTGTATACAAGTACACTTGAATATTTGTGTTGTACATGAATAAATGTATTAAATTTATTTAATGAAAAATATGTTTGATTGAGAAAATTTAAATTTTGACACGTTTTAGTGTTTCTTAGAATTAGGATGTTACACCACAAACATCTAATAGATGATTTTATTTACAAAAATACCTCGTGTCATTTTTAGCATTGGTTGTTTTACGGTCTGACATTGAGCATGTGACGTTAAAGGTAGATTTCGCACTACTGTCTAGAATACAATTCTCACATACATACATACTTTAGGTTAGACGGATAATAAGAAGATTCTAGGAAGGGCCAATAGCTCACTCACAATACACGATTCAATTAGCCTTCCATTACACCCACCTCATTATCTAAATTATGGAGGTATAATATAATCTAAGAATTAGGCTTTATAAGCCACCTATTTTGCGTGTGAGACCTTTTTTTGCTTAATGCTAAGAGTGGCTGGTGCACAAGTCAAAAATGGGAATAAAATGAGCATTACTCTCAGGTTCAACATGTAGATGGTCCAAAGAAAAGTATATATGTGGCAATCGATCTAGATACTTCAAACACTACTAAAACGGCGACCACTGGTTCCAAATCTTTTCGAGCGCCATGAAACTATTAAGTTGGAACTGTCAAGGGCCTGGGAACCCCTTGACAGTCCAATCTCTCATCGATCTGGTGAGACTTGAAGATCCTGCCATTTTTTTCCTTATGAAGACTCGAATCTAGTCCCGAAAGGTAGATAACGTCAAAAGAATAACGAAGTTTAAGAACGATTTATGTGTTAATCCTTGTGTCAAGAAGGGAGTTCTAACATTATTTTGGAAAGACAAGGTTTACTTACACGTTTTTTAGTATTTTACTAACTTTGTGGATACTGTGATTGAGGGTCATAATTCAACTAAGCATTGGCCTTTAACTGGATTAAATGGAAGGAGCTTTTACTAAGAAAGGAATACGATTATCACTACAATAAAAGCACGTATTACCAAGGGCTTATTACCGACGACCTTTACGCCTTCGCTAATGTATTGGTGAAATTAAATACCGAGGGCTTTTGACCTTCAGTAATGCCTTCGATGTCTCATCATATGCGAACCATATCTTCATTAAGCCATTCTCTCTCGAGATCCACCCGCACACATCTCTTTTTTTCTTGAACCTCCGCTCGTCTCTGATCCATATTTCGAGCTCCTCCGCCTCAAATCTTCATCCGCCAGCCACGGTTAGTCTCTAGATCTTCATTGTCCCATACATTTCTCCCTTACCTCAGCCTAATCCACCATAGAATCCAATTTTCACCGATTAAACCTATGTTCACCGTTCTATCTTCATTTTTGTCCGATTAAAACCTCTTTTTGTTCCATTCCATCGATTCAATCGTTGAATCCTTTCTCTCCACCGATCAAAACGTCCCAAATCCCCAACCCTATAATCTACACCAATCAAAGCACTCAATCTAGGGTTTGGCTCCGTTTTTCATCATCCGTTGTTCTTCTTCTTCGATTAGCTCGATCTGTGTCAGTTTCCATGGTTCCTCATCGATCCACCTCAACTTGGAGCTATCAAGTGGTATTCAGGGCCTAGGTTAGGCGCGTCTGCACGAAGCTAAGTATTTTCTTTGCCTTTCCATGTTGTCTTCGATTAATTATCTTGATCTGTTTTGGTCTTGTGAAAAGAATTATTTTTAGTGCAGTTTCTCATCTTGGTAGGCTTCTGTAAGCATTACTTCTCTCTAATGATTTTATTTTTCTTAAACATTGCCTTTATTTCCTTCCTTCATGGCTGCCAAATGTGACTTTCATCAGTTGTTGTGTTTTGTTTTTTATATGAAATATCCAGTGACATTGTTATTCTTTTTTGTGTGGAAAGAAGTTTAGGAAAAATACGAAATTTGTTTACCTCAGATTTCAGCAACAGAGCCATTAAGCTTTGTGATATATCTTAATTAAGATGGTTTTTGCTTGATTCTTCTAAGA
Source organism: Vigna umbellata (assembly GCF_029865625.1). Taxonomy (NCBI): domain Eukaryota; kingdom Viridiplantae; phylum Streptophyta; class Magnoliopsida; order Fabales; family Fabaceae; genus Vigna; species Vigna umbellata. The sequence goes on along the minus strand of NC_142170.1, from coordinate 35,007,800 downwards.
GGTAAATACTCTTAATTTATCTCTATTGAATATGTGCAGGACATGAATTTTGTGACATATGGCATCTTAATTGAATTTGAATATGTGAAATGATGGTTTTGTGAAAGTTAATGATTTGCTAAAGCTGAATATGAAGACTTTTGCTAATATTCCATTGGATCACACATTGTTGATGATATTAAGGAGGTCAACTATTTTCATATACTTCTCTGTTTCAGCACGTGTTCATTCCATTTTTATTATGCCTTGTCAATACCGTTTATTTTGTAATTAGATTCTTGAGTCACATTATCTAAGAAGCATATGGGTGAAAATATAAAGGATATAAGATTGTCATATTATTGATAATAGATGAACTCTTCAATTTTTATTCTTATGAAGCATGGAAGATCACTTCATTGTATTGTGTGTCAAAGATAAATTCCTTGTATTTATGTAGAATTTTAGAGGATTGATATTTGTCTTTCTCTTGTAAAAGTAGTCAGAATATGGCTAACAACTTACGAATGTACCCGATCCATCATTTTTGCTTTCAACAACTAATTCTGCTATAAGTTAATGTTTTAGGAAATTGACTAGGAACATTAGTAGGATCTTTTTATGTCATGCAAAGAATTTACATGTTGATTATATGTGGTTTTGACCTATTCTTAAATTTTAACTTAATTTGTAGTACTATATGTGGCTTCTGTTGCCTTTGAATGACTATTTATGCTTATATAACCTTTTTTTGTCTAAGTTATACTTATTTGTATTTGGTTTTATTTTTTCAGTCTTGTAAACAAATTGTTGTAACTCCATATTATCATATTGTGAATTAACTGAAAGAAAAACATTTTATTCTCAAATATCTTTTGGTTACTCTCTTATATTGTTCAAAGAGACAATAAGCAACGCTTTAGCCTCATGGAAGAGAATGGGTAACTTATTCCTCTTTATCAAGTGATGAAAACTTCATGTATCCAATTTACTTTTGAAGTGTTGAAGAAATAATATAACGACAATTTTATACTCTGGAATGCAACACGTGGTTATGCATCTAATTTCCAGTTAAAATTTTCTTTTACCATTGTCATGTTAAAATGCTAATGAAAAACTCAACAATGCAACAAGGCTTGTTGGATGCTGGACCAGTGGTGTGTGGTGCAGGAACAACAAGCTTGGAGTGTTTGGTTCATTAAAAATGTTGTTGAAAGCTAGTCCAAAATTTGTTTTGGGATGCTGTTTTCTAGTGTAGATTGGAGGCTTAGTGGTGCTTAAAAGCACTGGTTTGGAAGGTTGGTTTTGGGGTGATGAAACATGGAGTGAAGGGGACTTCAAGTCTTTATCTTGGTGCAATGATCAAATAGGTTTGAAGACTGGAAGTAGTTTTTTTTGGGTTGATGCAGTTGTTATTTGATAGGACGACTACATGATATAGTTTATCCTTATTGAGATGTGTGACGCTTGAACATGCTGACTACATAATAAGAGAAACGCATGAATATGGATACCATTTGAGGCCTAGAACTATGATATCCCGGATACTCAAAGTAAGCTACTTTTGGCCAACAATGGAGGCAGATTATGTGGTTTACGTCCGACAGTGAAAACCTTGCCAGAAGCATTGGAGCTTAATTTGTAGCTGGCAAGAAGAACTTCATAACATCTTTTCCCAGTGGCCCTTAGGAAGTGGGGGATGGACATACTTGGGCCCTTTGCTCCAAGAAAGGGGCAGGTGAAGTTTCTTCCTGTAGGTATTGACTACTTTAACAAGTGGATCGAGGTCGAGCCCTTGGCCACTATAATGACAACTAAGGTCTAGCAATTCGTATGGAGAAACATTATATGTCGGTACCACAGACTGGTATCACAGACAACGGTCAATAGTTTGTGGATAAGGAGTTGCCAAAGTACTATACCGGTCTATGTATAACTCATGTTAAAAGTTTAGTCGAGCATCTGCAATGAAAAGGCCAGGCCCAGGCCCCTAATAAGGTGATCCTGGTAAAGTTAAAGAAGATGTTGGATTCGACAAAGGAAAAATAGCCCAAAGAGTTATTAGAAATATTATGGGCATACCATTGCACCCCACAATGAACCACTAAAGAGACCCCGTAATGGAAGCTTCTTCAACCAAGTTGATGAAGATCCCTTGATAAAGTTGATGATGGCATTAAAGCATGAAAAAGTAGAGATGAAATGGCTTGTGGAATGGATAAGTGATGCATCCTAGAAGAAGGTTAGACCAACCTTGAAGGAAAAGGTAGAAGAAGTCTAAAAAAGAGACAACTCCAAGAGAACTTAGAAAAGTGAGTCTTGTAGTTTTGGCAAAGTTTCACTAATTTCATTAAAGTTCTAAAGATTACAAAGAGAGGAACTCTCTTTTTATAGGAGAAGGAGAACCCTCTAGAATGAAAAGAATACATGCATTTGAAAATAACCTAGAAGCTTCCTTGTTTAAGAGGGGATGAATGAGAGTCTCTCCCTTCAACTAACTTTAATTAACGTCCAAGTTCAAGGCATGGGAGTCTTTCCCATCAAGTTGACCGACCAAGGATGTACCTCCAAGTTCAAAGGCTTCTTCAAGGCCCAATCCAAGCCTAATTAGGTGTTAAACATGATCCAAGCCCAAAAAGTTATTCATTTTGTCAACTCTGACCTTTGCTGGTTGTGTTGCTCATAACTTTCTTCATAGAGCTCCAAATGAGATGATTCTTTTTTTGTTGGAAACTAGACCCAAAGAGATTTCATTTGAATATATGCTCGTATCTTTTGAACCTCTAAGCTAGATGTAGTTGAATTTCAAAAAACGTTGACTCGAAGACAAGTCTATAAAAAGGTAAGATAACTTGGCCAAAATACAAGGCCCAAAACCAATATTTTTGTACATCTTTACAAAGCTTAAGAGAAGGGAACCATCCTTGAATTCCTTCTTCTTCTTCCTACCTCCTAGCAACAACTCAAGTTGTAGCTCCTTGGATGGATCTCCATCAAGCTCCTACGATGGTTTCCATCACCCCTTTGAGTCTTGTGTAGGGCACAAATGCCATGATACTAGTCAAAATTGGGGAACCATCATTGCATAAACAACAATATGAAGAAGAAATTAACCAAAGATGTCTAACTACTAGCACCAAAGCACGACTTTGAAACTTAAGCAAACCATAGAAGAGGACCTCGAGATCCGAGTCATAGAAACCTTAAGCTCATGACCTCCCAAGTCAAGGGAAACCCCCTTATGCATGAGGATTAGGGGACATTCCAAGTCACTAATGTCAAAGATCCCTTCTCTGATTTCAGTGGAACGATTGACCACCCTCTCCTTCTCCTTCCATTCACCTAGTAGGGTGAACCTTAGCTTTTTTCATTCTTTGCCCACTCCATAGGGTTTCCCCGGTTCAAGCCACTTCCTCCCAAACATGTGTGGGTGGATATTGGCCTTAGCTTGCTGAAGGTTGGGAACGTTAGATCGTCTCGCCTCTTTTCCCTTCTCTTTTAGCTGCTTTCATAGCTTGATGAACAGATCATCCTTACTGCCAACTTTCTACACATGTGAGTTATGAAACCTACAAACGCAAGTAGATAATAATTTTTCTTTGCTTACCTTTCAGCTCAAAAATAGGATTACTACATAAGTAATCCGAACAAGGTCCGTAGCTAGCATTCATTGAGGCAGTTGCTCTAACACCCCTATAACTTTCCTAAATAGAAAGGCAATCTCTTGGCCTACCTCAAAGGATTCTCCATCCAATAAAAGGGGAATTTTCTCCTACTAGTATTGCCATAAAACTAGGATCAACCACTCTAGTTAATGACAACTCTAAAAAATCACTTCTTGAAATTCTTGAAGGAATCCAAGTAAGGTTCTAATAAGGGGGCCCTCGACTTTGTAATCAAAGTCATCCAGATTATCGGCTCCCGGGGACGAGTACAGTAGAAATACATGAAATATTCATGAGATAGATCCAGTTATAGGGACTTGTACAAGATCTTGAAGGCTTGAATGCACCTCACCTGTTCAGATTAAGCTATGTTGGAGCCACGTTCAAAAGATGAAGAATGCCCATCCTAAACTTTTTGAATGGGAGCCGGACATGTAGTTGTGTGAAATATCGGTATAGACAAAGAAGAAATTATCATAACAACTCTCCTTGTCATGGAAAACATAATCGATTGCATTAGCTCTCTTTAGCGACACGATATACTTGGAGACCCATGCTTGAAAATGTATATGTTATTCACCCAATTTTGGAGTATCCGGGACCACCTATAGTTTGACGTTTGGGTTTGGACTACGGTATCACCTTAGTCATATCCTCCCGGACCTTCCAAAGGGTCTTGGCGCATTCCTCGGAAGGTTCCGCTTGGGTTTCTATAAAATGCTCGACACTCACCCCTAAACCTAGGAAGGATGAAGCACCGGAAGCTATAGATACCTTACTTCCAACACTATTATCACTAAAAGTTTCAAACATACCTGATAATGAAGATCGGGTACTTCGCTTCAAGAAAGGGAGATCTCTTTAGCAAAACGAGACAACAAGCAAGGTAGAAAATATTAAGCAGTGAACTATGGTTCACCCCTCCCTATTTATAGTGAAATGGTGACAATTCAACTTCTTGGGATGCATTTGTTCCAAGCAAGCCCATAGACTTTGCACTCTTCACAAACTGTTGTAACCCCACGAGAAGTTGATGCTTTGATTTCTTTGCTTGTCACCAAAGGTCACATCATTGTCACTCAAGAACCCATTCAGCATTAAACCTCTTCATCGTTATGCTCCTTGAGGTTGGAGGGCTACTATATCTGTAGGATTAAGGCCAAAGATAACAATTTTCCTTTGCAAAAGCTCTTATCACAAAATGTCATAACCTTGTGTTGGAGTAGGCGCATTGCTTTGGGCACACCGGATACCGAATACTCCTAACCCGCCTTGTAGTCATGTAAAGACTGGGGGACTAATGTATTGAGTAGGACTAAGGACCCTTATATCCTTCCAGATAAGGGTTATAGCCCTAAGGCATAATAAGATATAGGGTATCAAGGACGATGTACCCCAATCCAGATACATGGTGTCAATGTCTTTAAACTTAGGAGAATTGATGGACGAGGTACCCCACAGAGGTGTGACCCATCCAGTTGAACGCTTAGTCAACTAAGTTAAAACACTATAAATATGACATTAATGATAATTTACTTTCACTTTTTGCATTAATTGAGATTTAACTTCAAAGCTCTTACCAAATTATTGGTTTAAGTATTGGAGAACCTTTTTGCATGATCTCTCTTTGTAGTAGTGTTCAAGAGTGTTGGAAGACAAATA